>NW_010396348.1:1837-6506 GCF_000710305.1 Buceros rhinoceros silvestris
AGATTTTGGGACCCATTAAATACCCAGGTTGAGACTAGATATTCCCTTTTTCTTCTTTTAATTCGTCCTACCTAGTTGCTAAAGTCAGCAGAAGGGAGCAATAAGCTGCTTTGCATTTCTTTAGCTTTGTAGGCAAGTTGAAGACAGCTACGCCCATCCCGCTCAATGCAGCCCTTTCAATGCTAACAGGTCAAACCCCACTTATCACTGCAAAGCGCAGACTAAGGGATTCCTCAGAATTCCTTTCAATTAAAAAAGAGGAAACTCAAGGCCTAAAAAATGTGACACTCACGACTGTTAGAAAACCTTACACCCTCAAATGGTTCCCGTGTGAAATGAACAAGGTATTTCTTTTCAGAGTCAAGTCAGCGTTTGACGGCCCACCGAAAAGGAATCCTTGTCCTCAGTCTACAGATTACACCGTAGCCTGACACGGACACCTGCCATCCTCCAAACGGAATAATTAATTCTTAAGACATCCTCACACAGAGGGGAAATAACTTACATGGGAGAGAAGGGAGTTAAAGAACGGACATCCATCCAAGATCACAGAAGAGGGAAATGCCCTCAGAGCAGTAAGATGGAAAGAGACTGAACATCTTGATGTGGATACAACTCTGCTTTTTACAAACTGCCACGCAGGGAGAAACGTCACTAATCTGTACCGCGATGAGCTCTGAGCCTGTCCTGACTCCAGCTGACAGCAAATTCAGGATGTGGCCCGAAAGAGGGAGAAAGCCCAGCTGGGCAAGGCGGCCTGTCTTGGCTGCATAACAAATGCAGATCAGCCCCAAAGAGCCAACGGGTCTGCGACACCGGAGCACTCACCAGTCTCCTGATCCTCATCAAGCACCATCTGATTTCTGCAGGCAGCAGAAAGGAGGTGAATGAGAAGTAACAAGGGAAAAACTGGGTGGAAAAAGTACTAGTGCAGTCTGACAGATGAATGCTTCTACAAGGAGAAGGGGTTGATTATCACCAACCCATGCTCTTAACTTTTGAGAAAACCTCTTAGAGATATCACAAGTACTACACAAAGTATTTGCTGCATGTGTTACAAAGGGCTGCCAGGGTTACATATATTTTAAAGAGAAAATTTTACTTTACCCAACGTTATAATGAAATTGTTTCTTGCCCATAAAAGATCTGTGGTCAATCTGCAAATTGAATTCTGTCACTGACCTGTAAGAGATATTCAAATCCACATGGAGTTAAACACTTGACAAAACCACTGCTATGAAATTGTTAGCAGTACCTCCACAGTAACCGGGCAGTTGGATGGATATTAGATTAAAATTCTGGGTTACAGGCAGAACTCCCATCAGCTGCAGATGGATTAGGATTCCAGCCCTCTTGCTCATTGTGAAGGTTGGTAAAGTTTAAAACACAAGAAAAAAGCCAACTCAATTACAATTTCTAGCTGTCAGGAAGGAATTATATCAGTTCCATCTTACAGAAGGCAATCTGCGCTGTCTAGCAGTAATCAGTTCCATACTTGCGAAGCCTTCCAACAAAACAGTTTTTGTCTATGATTTGTATTCATCTTAGGAGACACTGATTTCAGACCCTCTGTGGATTGTAACGTATAAACAGCCCTTTTATTTTTAAATTCATCTAAGAAACTATTTGGCAGGGTCACTGCAGTTCCGAAGTTGGAGCAAAATACACCAACTGCAACTGGCGTCTATGCTGCAAAGCAAGCAAGACAATAGTGTTCCTTCAGTTTAGCTGAGAATAGGACATTAGTAAGAAATATTTTAATCTAACAAGCATCACGTTTTAAAGGGAACTTTAAGCTTTTTTGGGTCAATTTGACAGGCATGCGATGATCTCATGGCATGGAAGTTGGAGACTGAAGCAGAGAGGTTCTGAGATTCCTAGCAGACTGCATGCATTTTCCTACTCTACGCCTCTCAAACTTTACTCCCATTAGAGAAGATAGTTCTACGATTACTTCTAACAAAATAGCCAAGGGAAATAAAATATAATGTATCCTTACAGAATGAACTCTGTCCTTTGAAGCTCACAATTCACTAACTACAGAGTTTTATCAGCAGGATGTCACAAAGCTCCAGCCTACGTGTCCTTCCTCTTTAACTCCACCTTCCCGAGAGCTGTTTCGATACTGCTTTTTGTCTGAAGAATTTTAATTTTCTAGAGATTCAGGGCTGTTACACCTTCACTTGTACAAGCAACATCATAAAACATCGTTTAATTTCAGCTAAGATTCAGAGAGATATAAAATCCTTGATGACATGCTGTTTTTAGAGGTCTTGCGGAAAAAAGTGGTTAGAGAGACAAGACCTCCATCAGCAATGCCCATATAGAGGGCCAGGCTGCAGAGCGGAGCCGCTCCCTGCCAGCTGATCTGCACTGACCTCCTGCCTGACTTCCACAGGGAAGGAGCTGGCAGTACCAGCAATACAATGAGGTCAGGAGATGTGCAAAGAATGGAGGTACTAGAGGTCAGGGAGTAAAGGAGGGAAGTCACCTTTTACTACAGTGTGCAGAGCCAGGAAAGAGCAACCCAGCCCAAACTGACCTTTGTCAGCTCCAGGACAGCACGCGACCAAGGTTCAAGGCATGCGAGGTTCACTGATCTCCATGACAACAGGACAGCCACAGTGTCAGCACCTCCGGTCCTCTCCACAGATCAGCACGTGGCACAGGTGAGCAGGGGCTGGCTTACCAGCTGCAGTTGGGCATCACAGCTGCTCCACCACATCTGAGGCTACAGATGCTGTTATGGGTCACTGGGACAAGGGGAAGAAGGTAGTTTTTGCATATCCCATAAACAAGCATGAAATACCACATCTGATTTGGTGTGATTAGGGAATAAAGCTGCAGTATTGACCACTGATACCAGGCTGATCTTCGCTGAGGCTGAGTGGGCGAACACCCTCAGGTTTTCAGTCTTAGAGGTACCGATATCGAAAGGACTGAATGCTCTGCAAGTGCGCAGGCAGACAGACAGTTCACAGGACTGTAACTTGGGATATATGGCTTTACAATCCCTTTTCACTAACTAGTGCGTGCCTGGAACCACGGTTCATGACCAGCGTTTGATAATTCGGCTATGTGAAGGAAGCTGTCAAATTTCAGTCCAGTTCCCAGTGGGCAGGTTCCACATCACAAAAAAAACAAATCCCTCTGTTATACAACTGACGCTAATTGGATCCTTTTTAAGCTCTTCAGAAGAAAGGCCAAGGCTTGAACATCTCAAAAACAGAACTAACTGTTCTGTGAACTGCCCAGGACAGACACATGGATGTAATGCTGTGGGAGACTTATGCGGCATCTCAAAAAATATAGGTTTCAGATTCTAAGACTTCTGCAGTCTTCAACTTTCACCAACATTCAAATTCACCTACATTAAAAGAAAATTAAATTGCCCTCCCCCACAAAAAGCAAACCACAACAAAGCAAACATCCTCCAGCAAACTATTTGCTTGAATCTATTAAAACTTGCCAAGTCAATGTTCCAGTCCCAGCGGCCTGACCCAGCCTGCCAACCGCAGAAGTGTCAGTTTTTTGCTCCTCTATTTTACATTAACAAAAGTCATTTGTGCCGATGAATTGCATCACACACCAACAATATATCACATTCCTTCACAGCTGTTTTTTGTGAAGGGAAGGAAAAGACCTCATCATTCACTGACAACACTTCTATAAACCATAAACCACTTAAGAACTCCATCCACAAAGTCTGGATGGGAAACTACCAGAAAAACCCTGACCAGGACGTATAGCAGAAACCGTCAACTGCAGATAATAAACCCAGGTATACATGAAGAATCTGCACTTTAACCAAATCCCAGTAGTCATGAACTTATTTCAGATGGGCAGGTCAGATTGAAACACAGAAGTGTCTGCTATGTCCCACTGAGCAGGAAAGCCTGTCACCGCGTCTGCAGCTGGACTCTGCCTAGTGCATTATCAAGGCAAGCAAAACCGCATATTGAATTTTCTCCTATTCTTTAGCAAAGTAATGGCTAAATCAAAAGCAGTAAGTTACTTCCGCTCAGAATTTAAAACTGATTTAAATAGAAGAAAAATGCCCTCCTATGAAACACTAACAGGACTTGAACAGGTATGTCAAAACAGAATCAGACTGCAGATAAAGGGCCTACTAGAGCGTACCTTCTAGCACAGCAATTTCATTATCTGTAACTAACAAATAATAGAGAATGAAGAGAAAAAGAATACAGAACAGGGAGAACAAAGCTGATTATTAGCCACGCATATGAAATTGGCTGAGTGCTTCCTGGAAGCTCAAGTAAACCTCAAACTGTTTGATGTGATGTATGTATGCACTCACATCTTTGGAAAACAAAAATGCTTACCACCATATAAATTCTACAAGCAGCCAATTTTTAATTATACCTATCAAAATAATAATAAAATCTGAGCAGTTTCATTCAACATGCTTGAACCATGGAGACCACCTACGGAAATATAAATATAGCATTTAAATCTCCAGTTAACTACTGCCCATTATAAATGGGGACACTTTAAAAAGTAAATTATGACGATAATTAATCATTTTCACACACAAAGGTAACAATGCATCACCACGCAGTGCTTTTAAAAGCTTCCTACTTCCTGCATTTCTATTCTGGTTAGTTTGTGCCAAAGTTATTGAAGCATATTTTAATTTTAAAAGAGGGAA
>NW_010396348.1:6607-8872 GCF_000710305.1 Buceros rhinoceros silvestris
AGATGAAAACTTCCATCCCTCCCTCTGGTCATTTCACATAGCTATTACTGGATTCAAAAATTCAGTCACTAAGTCACTGCTATGAAACATTAACATTTTAAAAGGATTCCTGTGTTAAAAAAAAGCTAAGAATAAAAGGGTCAAAATAAGTAACTAACACTGACAAAACAAGCACTTGTATATTAACTGAACGTGAAGTGTAATGGACATATGACAAGAGGAAGTTTTATTAAAATCACAGGAATAAAAAGCATAAATATAGAAGCAAAACTGAGTGACATACTACGCTTCGCATCCTTCCATAACAAGCAATTAAGAGTCCAACACTTGTTTGCTGTTAAGAATTATCTATCAGAACATAAACCAACGTGTAGTACAGACGCTGTGAAAGCAGCACGTTTCAGTTGCCTGCAAAGTGAAAGAGAAACGTTCTCAGAAGCTGACTGCAGTCTTGCAGGGTTCCCTCCATCAGCCACCACCTGGTCTGACTCACATGACACTGGTGGCCAATCGCTTCCCCCTAAAAAGACAGGTAAGATCTGCCGGCTCCTGCTCTGTCACTACCTGGTTTTCTCCCAGTAAAAATCCTCGTACCTTCAGGTAAGCTGCTCAGTTCAAAATGGCAAACTGCTCCTCAGAGATCCACACAGAACCTCACTGTTTCAGCAGAAAAGGCACCCCATACTTCTGTTCCATTGTATTCTGATCCTCTGACAAAAGAAAGCAAGCTCAGACCTGATACTTCTAACTTTAAAACACGCACTCACCCCCCCACCCCCCAAATATTTTTTGGGAAAACTCCCCCAAAATCCAGCCTTACTATTACAGGGTCATCCTTATATGTAATGATTTAAGTGAATACTCTTGTTATTAAAAACAGGCTACAACTACATGTACAAGAATGTTGTATAAAAATTTTCTTGATTATACTTTCACATATTCCATCCAAAGGTAAATTGCTTGAAAACACCTGCAGAACCTTTAAGAAACACACACTGGTTCTCCTGAAAGCCCAGTTGGCAAACACGGAAGAAAAACATTATTGCTCTTTCTACTTTCAGAACATTTCCAAAAGTCTGAATTTCTGTAGTAATATGTTAAAAACTATAATCAAATCCGTGGCAAATATTAACAGAAGAGCAGAGCAGGCAAACCCTTCTCCCCTCTCCCTCACTGCTGCCACTGAGAACACCAGCTAGTGTCACTGAGAATGGCAGCATCCGACCAGGAGGAGAAAACAAAAATCCTTGTGCAGCAACCCATCGTTTTAGAACAAGGTCTGCTGATAAAACATGGATTCCAGTGATCTACTTCTTATTTAACAGAAGTTGTAACTAACACAAGGTCATTAGTTATTCATGAGTTTATAAACAACTTAAACTGAGTAATTGCAGATAACATCAGATTACAAGAGCAGTTCCGTATCAGAGCGGCAGAGAAAAAGCCTTAGGGAAGGGAAGCAGTAATGGCTGTTACAGGCAGGCTCGTCATTGTCTCAGAAATAGTACGCTGTGTGAGTAACCCAGTTGGAACACTCCTCCTTTGAACGTTTTGCTGAGCTGTGTGTTGTAAAAATAGATTTGTATGCCTCAGATTTCTCCTCGTTGTCTGCAATGGATCTCTTCGTAGCTGCAGAAGAAGCCTTATTGACTTTTCCTGGTACAGATGAAATTCCATTGTCTGATAGAGAAAAAGGAATTGAATGAAGCATGCATAATGGTTTACAACTGATAAAAGTATATTTAAATAAAGATGCATAGAATTATTTAAAAAATAATATATACGGAAATGAAGAATATAAATTCTCTCGAGGCTATTGCAAATATATCCTATGGTTGCACTCAACAGCAAACACATTCCTAACAGCAAACACGCTCCTAGCTTTTAAAATTCCTGCTCAAAATGCATTTAGAAAGCTTGGAGAGAGGAATTCTTTCCTACTGGAATTCAGTACTGTAATTCAGTACTGACATGGCATCAGTATTCCTCTAAGTGAAAAATGGCTCTGAACTCTAGTCTTAAGAAACAAACATGAAAGTGTTCCACCACCCTGAAGCATTGTTTAGAAATTAACTATCAAATGACAACAGCTACACTTGTGACATACTGTCCCCAGGGAATCTATCTCCTCCTTTCATTCTTTGCAAAGTCATTTATAACCAATAACAACGGTCTACATAATTTTATATTTGGGAGAGGAAACGCCCATCCCGCTGTTTCTCTCAGTCTGTTACATCTACTGCTACAACCTGCCCCTCACCCCTC
>NW_010396349.1:0-381 GCF_000710305.1 Buceros rhinoceros silvestris
CTCTGAGCGCTCTCGTTCCTCCCGCCCCTAGATGAACCGTTCTCCAACCCCCTGGCCCCTGACGGCCACGATGTGGACGACTCACACTCCTTCCACCAGTGAGTACAGCGCTGGGGCGCGGGGGCGGTGCCAGACCAGGACTGTGGCGCTTGAGACCGGTCCTGCCGTGGGGCCCCTGCGTCCGGCCCCATCGCGCAGGAGGCTCTGGGAGACCCTCTGCCTCATCAGCAGCACCGAAGCTTCTTGGGGCTGACGGCTCCTTCTCTCCTTCTCGCCGGTCCAAGCTGACCAATGAAGACTTCAGGAAGCTGCTGATGACCCCGCGGGCTGCGCCAGCATCTGCGCCACCCTCCAAGTCTCGCCCCCATGAGTGAGTGTGAC
>NW_010396349.1:653-1509 GCF_000710305.1 Buceros rhinoceros silvestris
GGTGACTGTCCCATCAGGCTGCCTGTGTCTGGGGGCTCTGCAGACTGTACACGTGGTGTCTCGCCCTGTTCTAGGATGCCCCGGGAGTACAACGAAGATGAAGACCCAGCTGCTCGCAGGAGGAAGAAGAAAAGGTAAACGGGGCAAGCGATGACGAGGGACTTGTCCTCCTACGTCACATCCCTCCCCTGGAAGCAGCTTCTGAGCTTTCGGGCTACCAAAGAACTCAGACCTGAGTGACTGTCGCTGCTTGGGGTGGGGGCAGCAGCAGGACGGGGGTGAAGCTTCCCCTCCAGAAGAAGCAGGAGAGGCTCTGCGGGTGCTGACAGCAGTTCCACGTCGCCTGGTGTCCGCCAGGCGTGGCGTGTCCTGTGGCGGTTGAGGACATTTCTTGGGAAAGGGGTTGGGAGCCAAACAGGGGGGTGTGAGGCCCCGTGCACGTCAGTGGTGCCGCCGTGCCCCTGACCTGCGCCGTTCTCCCCCCCCAGCTACTACGCGAAGCTGCGGCAGCAGGAGATCGAGCGCGAGCGGGAGCTGGCCGAGAAGTACCGGGACCGAGCCAAGGAGCGGAGGGACGGCGTGAACAAGGACTACGAGGAGACGGAGCTGATCAGCACGACTGCTAACTACCGGGCCGTGGGGCCGACGGCAGAGGCGTACGTGAACCCGCGGCGCGATGGTCGGGGGGGGCCGTGGCATAACCAGCGCTGTGTGTGCGGCACAGGGATAAATCCGCGGCTGAGAAGAGGCGGCAGCTGATCCAGGAGTCCAAGTTCTTGGGCGGTGACATGGAGCACACTCACTTGGTGAAGGGGCTGGACTTCGCGCTGCTGCAGAAGGTGAGGGCGGGGGCTGC
>NW_010396349.1:1754-2020 GCF_000710305.1 Buceros rhinoceros silvestris
AAAAGGTGATTCCGCCACCCTGGGAGCTGGTGGAACTGGGCTTACTGGTTCTGGTGGGCAGCCGCGGCCCGGGTTGGTCTGCGACGTGTGGGTTTACTCTGTGGCCAGGTCCGGGCTGAGATCGCCAGCAAGGAGAAGGAGGAGGAGGAAATGATGGAGAAGCCCCAGAAAGAAACGAAGTGAGTGGCTGAGGATTCCCCTCTGGGGAGCACAGCCGCCCCCCAGGAGGAGGGTGCAGAGCAGGCATCTCACTCTGCTGCTTCTCT
>NW_010396349.1:2271-2565 GCF_000710305.1 Buceros rhinoceros silvestris
GTGCCCTGAACACGGGGGAATCCTGGAGGGCGAAGGGAGGAAAGAAAACCGTTAGTCGTCGGGGAGGGCGAGTCTGGGGCGAGGGCGGGAGGCAGCGCGTCCGTGAGAGCAGCTCTGCCACGCGTCTCCTTCCCCGCCAGGGCGTAACATCTACCGCATCCTCTTCAAGAGCAAGGCCTACGAGCGGAACGAGCTGTTCCTGCCGGGGCGCATGGCCTACGTGGTGGATCTGGATGACGAGTACGCCGACACCGACATCCCCACCACGCTGATCCGCAGCAAGGCCGACTGCCC
>NW_010396349.1:2794-3676 GCF_000710305.1 Buceros rhinoceros silvestris
TCTTGCAGGCCCAGACCACGCTGACCACCAACGACATCGTCATCAGCAAGCTGACGCAGATCCTCTCCTACCTCCGGCAAGGAACCCGCAACAAGAAGCTCAAGAAGAAAGACAAAGGTAGGAGCTGAAGAGACCCTGGCAGGAGGATTAATGCTCGAAGTGTGTCCCCGAGAGCGAGGCGTGTTGTGGTTTGCTGCCTCCCCCTGTACCGTGAGGCGGTAGGCCCTGGGACAGCCCCGTCCTGCAGCACCGGGTCCTGCGGGCGGGCGGGAGCACAGGGAGATGTTCCAGCTGCCGGGGAGCAGCGCGGGGCGAGGGTGGGGATGTGCCTCTCACTGCTCCTGTGTCCTCGCAGGAAAGCTGGATGAGAAGAAGCCGCCTGAAGCCGATATGAAGTAAGTGCCTCCCTGCCCAGCTGCTCCGGGGTCCCTCCTCCCTGCCGTCAGGACCGTTGTTGTGACCCACCGCGTGCGGGTTGAGCGCTGCTGGAGCGAGGAGCGTGAGGAGGCTGGGGGCCAGCTCTGGTGTTGATCCCAGGCTCGGGGCAGACGAGGGCTCTCTTGCAGGACCAGGCAGCAGGAGGGGAGGAGCACAGCGGCGCCTCTGCCAGATGTTCTAGTGGGCGTCCACAGCTCTCGCTGCGCTCCTCTGTGGGGTTCCAGTCCCGCGGGAGGCAGCGGTGGTCCCGGCTCTGGCAGCACCATACCCACGGGATCTGCTCTTCTTCCAGCATCTTTGAAGACATCGGGGATTATGTGCCCTCCACTGCGAAGGTGCCGCGGGAGAAGGAGCGGGAGAGGTACCGTGAGAGAGAGCGGGACCGGGAGCGTGACAGGGACCGGGAGCGTGAACGGGAGCGGGACAGGGAGCGGGAGCGGGAGG
>NW_010396349.1:4262-5638 GCF_000710305.1 Buceros rhinoceros silvestris
AGGCTGCTGTGATGGGGAGCTGCTGCCGCGAGGGTTTCGGGGGTGGGGGGAGTCCTGTGCTGAGTGTGTGCGTGGGGCCCGTCTGAGGAAGCAGCCCCGCTCAAACCAGCTGCTGCCTGGGAGCGGGGGAGGATTTGGGGTCTCTTGGCAACAGCCCACCTCCGTCTGTGATTTGCTACACTTCGGCATTTCCCTGGCTTCTCCTCCTGCCTGTGACCCCGTCCCCACGACCCGGTCGTGTAGAAGAGGGCTCTGCCCAGCCCCACCTGTGGTGCCCTGGGCTGGTGCCCCCTCAAAGCTCCACCTGCTACTCTCTCTATGCAGGCCCCGGCTCAGCGAAGGAGCTCATCAAGTCCATCAACGAAAAGTTTGCTGGAGCTGCTGGCTGGGAGGGAACAGAGTCATATCCTTGCCTGGGCCAGCCGCGGGGCTGGGCTTCCCTCACGGGCAGGAGCGCGGCCCCCACCTGTGGTGCCCTGGGCTGGTGCCCCCTCAAAGCTCCACCTGCTACTCTCTCTATGCAGGCCCCGGCTCAGCGAAGGAGCTCATCAAGTCCATCAACGAAAAGTTTGCTGGAGCTGCTGGCTGGGAGGGAACAGAGTCATATCCTTGCCTGGGCCAGCCGCGGGGCTGGGCTTCCCTCACGGGCAGGAGCGCGGCCGCATGGCTGCTCTTCCTCACCAGCAGCAGCAAGACACCGCCCAACCCTTGCTGCTCCGGGGCCACACACAAGCTCTGTGGCCTCCCCTGGGGGTGGGCTGGGGTGGGAGGCGGCTCTCGGGCCGGGCTCAGCCCTTCGGCTGGTGGTGCTTTCCTTGACTGCTGTCACGCTGAAGAAGCCAGAAGACAAGAAGCAGCTGGGGGACTTCTTCGGCATGTCGAACAGCTACGCTGAGTGCTACCCTGCCACGTAAGGAGGCGGTGGGTTAGGAGCAGGGTGTGCTGTGGGGCTGCTGTTCTCTGGCAGCGAGAACCTGAACATTGGCCCCTGGTGTTTTCTGCGTTGACTCTTCTGTGAAGATGCCCCCGAGTCCTTGGTCCTGCAGACCTGGCCTTGTCTGGGCTGGTCTCTGCTGTCAAGACCTGGCCTACTGCCCCCAGCACCGGGGAGAGGCCGAGGAAGCTGGGGGTGGCCACAGAGCAGAAGAGCTTCGAGCATCTTGGGAGCAATCCTGGATGCCCTTGTGGTGCTGCAGTGGGAGGAACTTCTGGTCCAGGATCTGAGCACCACGAGAGGTGGCTCCTGATGTCCCCAGGATCCTCTCCGAACCCTTTCCTTTCCTTCACAGGATGGACGACATGGCGGTGGACAGCGATGAAGAGGTGGACTACAGCAAAATGGATCAGGTACGACTGCAGCAACCGGCGGCACCAAC
>NW_010396349.1:5698-6079 GCF_000710305.1 Buceros rhinoceros silvestris
GACTACAGCAAAGTGGATCAGGTACGCCGGCAGCAGCCGGCGAACCAGACCCGGGCGAGGACTCTGCTGGAGGGGCCAAACGTACTTTGGGGTTTGCTGAGCTGCGTGCCGGGGTCTGGGTGGGATCTGTGGTCCCAGAGGTGCTGGGGAGCTGTGCTGGTCTGTCTCGGCTCCCTCCTCTGCAGAATCTCCCGTCTGGGGCTTCTCGGGGAGGGGAGCCCGGAGCCCCTTGACCGGGGGCTGTGGGACACTGAGCGCTGGCCTGGGCGTGCGGGGCTGCGTAAGAACTGACCAGCGTCACTGAGGAGCTGCTCCGGGTTGTTCTGCTGCTGCAGGGGAACAAGAAGGGGCCTCTGGGCCGCTGGGACTTCGACACGCAGG
>NW_010396350.1:0-412 GCF_000710305.1 Buceros rhinoceros silvestris
GTCAAAGACGCAGGATGGGCTGCGGAGCGGGGTCACACCTGCCTCCTCGCCCTCCTCCCCCGGGGCTGGGCTTGTGCTCTGCACCGCTCTCGGTATCGGGAGCAGCATGTGGTCAAACCACAGGCTGCAGAGCGCTGAGACGCCAACGGCTCCAGACCCACGGGCCAGGAGAAAGGTCCCACTGCACGATGCAGGAGCAGGTGAGGGGCTGTGGAGCAAGGGGTTCACTGGGGACCAGGCAAGGCAGGGACGGGGGGAGCCGGTGGGCAAAAAAAACCCAGCACTGGGTTCAGGTCCCACCTGGGGCCCTGGAGAGGGTGGGGGAATCAACCCCAGCCGCCTGCGCTCGCCGACAGGAGCCAGAGACAAACTGCTGTCACGAGGCTGCTCCGCGTCGGAGCCCGGCCCGATC
>NW_010396350.1:554-1158 GCF_000710305.1 Buceros rhinoceros silvestris
GCCGTGCCGGATCCTGACCTCCACAGCAACAGGGTCCCGTCCACCCGGTGCCAGGTGCAGCGCTGTCCCTCCTCCCTGGGCAGAACTGAGAGGCCGGGAGCCGGGAGCACCGCACACAGCCGCCTGCAGCCTGCGTGAGGCAGTGGGATGTCCCAGGACCTCCCTGGCTGGGAGCTGGACCAGGCAGCGAGGAGCTGTGGTGGCACTGGGTCCCCCAGGGCCATGAATGGGTGGGTGGGTGCGCGGTTCCTTCATGGGACGTGGTGCTGTGCCAGGGACACCGTGGCCGGGGTCACGTCTCCCCACCCGCTCTGCGCCACAGGCGGCTGCTCGGGAAGCACGCGGTTGCTCTCGCAATGACTGAGCACAGCGAACCTCCTGCTGCCTCGGGCTGAGTGAGACGGAAACTGCCCCGAACGCGGGGCCGGGGGACACGGCACACCCCACGCAGCGTCCCTCTCCACAGGCAACCCCCAGCATTGATGTGATGGAGCCAACCACTGCCACCACTGACTTCTACCCCGGGGAGGACGAGTACTCGTGGGAGAAGGGCATGCTGCCCGAGCTCTGCGAGAAGCAGGCAGTGCAGGTCTTCGCCCGCACC
>NW_010396351.1:0-8212 GCF_000710305.1 Buceros rhinoceros silvestris
CAATGCGGGGGGGAGGCGGAGGGGAGGAATGCAGCGTGAAATAGAGGTGCAAGGGTGGGGAATGAGGTTGCTCGTTTCAGATCCATCCCCTGGGGCCGCCGTGGCAGGGACAGGTGCTGGTGGAGGCAGGGGGGACAAGGGGGGGCAGGGCTGTGTGAGCACAGGCTGGGTCACAACAAAGGGACGCGGCCCATCTTACTTTGTTTCTCCTTGGTTGGAATGACTCCTGCAGAGCACTGGATACCTTTAATCCCGTGTTTATGGATGAAATCCTTTAATCCTGTTTATTCCAACACCCTCTGTTGCTCCCATCCACCACAAATCGGCGAGCGAACGCCTCCCCGTTCCTGGAGCGCCTCACGTCAACCGTCACTGCAGTAGCTGGTGAGGAGATGCTTTTGCATTTTGGCTAAATCAGGGATACAAACTATTAACTTTTAGAAGGGACCCTCCAGAGAAGCCAGGGCTTTCAACAGGGGGACATTTTCACTTCTCCCACAGTAAGGAAACCCTGGACTCTGCTGCTAACGTGCTTTTTGCCTTAGTCATCCAGGCTGTCTCAGTTCAAAATCAACCCACCAACTAGGCAAGTGTGTAGCAATAACATCTGCTGGCTCCAGGAGACACCAAGAGGGCTGGCAATGGCTGCGAATGGCACAAATAAGGGCTGGCAATATCCAAATGGCAATTCTCATGAAAAAAACAGCTTCTTACCCAGGGCTTTCCTACCCGAAGGGCTTTCTTGCACTGCAGCACAGCCAGAAGATACTCTCGGAGGCAGCACTCATGAGCCTGGAGCAGCACAAGCTCGAGGAGCCATAGGGAAAAGCAGCAAGGGAGGAAGGTGCGTCATATCCTGCTGCCTTGAGGGTCAGACACAGAAACAGCCACCACCAACCCTGACACAGACATGGCCACCCAGTTTCTGCAAGCCCTGGCGACCAGGTCAGTGAGAAGGAGCTCCAGGCAATCGGCACCTTCCCATGCTGGGAATGCAATGAAAGAGGACTTTCCTCCACACCTAGCTCTGGATAATTTGCAGATTAAACTGAAAGCTGGAGTCTTTGGGAAAAACTTTGCCTGGAGAAGGAAGCTGAAGGCTTTGGGAAATGAAGGCTTGTGCTTCGGCTGCCACCAGGTTGCTTCCACTGGCTCCAAATCCCTGTCACACTCAAACAGATCCTGGGCAGAGATTAATATGGGTGTTTCCTCCCGTGAGTCTTCACCCCCAGCACTGCTGGGCTGACCCACACAATTCGGTCATCAGGGAGTGAGTTTATCTTGTGGAAGGAGGAGGAGGGTGGAGGGAGCTCACATGGGCTGAACAGGCAGGAGAATGGTCTTTTCTCTGTAAAGTTTCCCCTAAAAACATTTTCATCTTCACTGCGTTTTTCTAGAATGAATTTATCTTTTCATCTGAAAATCAGGTTTCCTCCAGCTGATTTATTTAGTTTTGTAAATATTTCACCTCTCTGCTCCTGGTCATTAAATCTAATCTGTTCTGTGGTCTTACAGTTTTTCAGAACAAATTTCTGGCTCCTTTTATCAGTAGCCACTAGAAGAGGAAATGTCATTTTCCATAATCCCCCACCTCTTCTCATGGAAGTCAGCATCTGGAAAAATGAAATCCAATGGTTTCCACAAATCTGCATGTCTGCCTCTTCCTTTGCTAGAAGACATGGGAGTGGGCAGCTTGAAAAGTCAAAAAAAGAAACAAACAAAAAAAAAAGATGACAAGTGCTGTCTTTGGCATCGGATGGTACTGAAGATTGGGTAACACTCTGACCCCCACATCCCCTTCTCTCCTCCCAGAGCCGCGCACACGGGGTGGTGGGGGTGTTTGTGACAGCAAGAAAATGATGCGAGAATGTCGTGAGGCTGTTCTATTAAACTGCGCTGTGTCCTTTTCTCAATCTGCACACTCAGGGGTTTTGTTGATTTTTTTTTTTTCTTTTTCACACCACAGGGAAGATCAGAGAGATTCTTAAAGACGAGGAGGAGATTGCAATTGCAAGGATTATTTTGCTCTGAGAGGAGAAGTGTCAGGGTTTAGCTGGGCTTTTAAGAGTATGATAAGGGCATAGGAGTTAAGAGAAAGCAAAAAAATTAGAACACTGAAACAGGTCAGATGTCTATAATCTCCCACTACAGGAGGGCAAAGAGCATTTAATGGCAAATTCTAAAAATGGATTCAGTCATGAGTAACAATCTCATAAGCCCCAAGACAGAGGTGAGCAAACCACACCGCGCTCCAGCCCTGGCTGTCCTGGCTTCAGCAAGGAGCCTTCCTCCTCCCCCAGCAGCTTTGCCAGGCAACCAAGCATTCCCCTGGACTTTCGCCCCCCCATCCCAAGCCTGAGGCAGGTGACTGGGCTTAATGGAGCAGCACTTCCATCTGGAAAGGCAAAGCTGCTCTTGCTGAGGCAGGGCAGAGAAAATGGTGCAATATTGCAGGTCTGTGCGTGGCAGACGACAGGGATACGTGGGTCACGGCAAGCACTAGTTGCACTATTTATTTGCCCTGGCATGTAAATACTCCTGGCACACTCTGGACCCATCTCTGGGGGGTTTTCTTGTTGTAGCACTTGGAAGCAGAGCTCCAGCTTGCTCTGCTCCAGAGACATGAGCACACATCATCTATGTGAGAGATGGTGGTTAAAAGTTAAGGACAGAATCCCAGCACGCCTTCCGCTGTCATTCCTCCCTGAGCAGGTCAGAAGGGACAGTTGGCAGGAACAGCAGCAGGAAAGTAAAAGGTTTTTTCCTTTAAGAGAGGAAGGGATGCCCACCATGCTCTGAACTCCCCTGGGTCCTGGCCTACACTCGGAGCGGCTCAGAGGGAAGGTCAAGGTTTCCTGGCACACCTTGTGTCCAAGTGAGCTCAGACCTGCAGGCAGGTTGTTATTTGCTCCCAGAATTGGAAAGATTGAGGAGCAGAGCAGCCACTTCAATCCCAAATGTCTTGAAGCTCTGGACCCAGGCTATTGCCAGAACAGAGCTCCTTCCAAGAGCACGCTTCCTCTAAAAAATAAACACCACAGATTGCACATCACAAAGGTCCACAGCTCCAGGCCAGGAGAAGCAGCTTCCTGAGGCACTGCCGGCCAGCGATTTCTGCTCTACTCACTCACGCAGGCATTTTGCACCAGCTGTGCTAGAGGAAAATCCTGCTGTGATGCAGGTAAAGAAAAACTTAAAGATCGTGCCTGAGTCTGCCAGACAATGCAGAACAGCCTTATGCAAAAGACAGCAAAGGGAGGGCAGAGAGAAAGGTGCTCCGTTACTTTTCTGGGAAGAATAAAAGCATAGAAGAGTGAAGAAAGGGAAAGACAGGCCTCACGAAGACACAGCTCCTCTTACGTGCGTGTCATGATCGTGGTATCACCTGTGATACAAACGGTGTCCTGTACCACTGAGGCCAGTTTCCCTTAGCTGCTGTGGGAATACGGAAGAAGAGAGACCCTGCCCCTGAGAGCTCCTCAGCTGGGCTGGGAGTACTGAAAGCCTGGCACAGCAATTTCATCTTGGCACAAAGGGGTGCACAAACCTCCAGGCTAGCACTATCCCAAGCCCACAGCACCACACAGCTCTTCCAGCCCAGAAGATCAGATCAAGCTTATTATCTAACAAGAGCTTAATCTAAACAGTCAAAATGGAGGAAAGAAAAACTGAGGCACAGCACTTACAGCCACACAGCAGGTCAGAGAGGGACATCAGGTACCATGAGTCTCAGCTCAGCACCTTCTCCACATCACCTCTCCACCTTGAGTGAACCCCAGGAGACCAAGAGCAGTTGCACTCGCTCTGTTTCTCTTGAACCTAATTACCTTTACAGATGGACCACGCTGTGAAACCAGCAGCTGTTCCTTGACTGTGGAAGAATCAGCAGAATCGAGTCTGCTGGCATCTTGGCTTCGGGTCCCAGGTAATTAAATAACCAGTCAGCTCCGAAAGTGCTTCAACAAGCATGACCAACATCCGAACAGCGCACTAGGCAGTTCACAGCAACGGATAACCATATAACGGATAACGTTCACAGGACACGGTGAAGCAAGGCTGTCTACGCACTGAAGACTGACGTGAACCCTTCCATCTGGTGTCCAGGGTGCCACTCAGTGTTACTGCACCACATCCGTGCCCCAGCAACACCATCCCAGTGTTCGCTCTGTGGAAAAGAAATCTGCTTGCCTGCATCCAGGCAGAGAACTGTGATGAGATGACGGATAAAAAGTATTAATTATTTTTATATCAGACTTCATATTTTTATTCTCCTTGGCACTTCCAAGATAATGTCTACACCATTGGTCTCCAAGACTGACCAGCCAGCAGGGAGAGACATCAAGTTCATACTTTCTACTCCATTGCTTTGGCCCTCAATTCAGCTGAGAACTTGATCACCAGAGAGGGGGATTTGATGATCCTTGGCCTGTCATTTGGTACCTATCTGTCTGTGGTACAGAAATGATTAGACATCTAATCCTCCTTGAGATTCAGGTCTGTCCTCTGCTTAGGCTCTTCTGAAAATCTGCCTGGATGCTTCTCAACATCTAGATGTCAAAACATCTTTTCAAATGTGACTTTAGACAAACTCAGCTCCGCATGAGCATCCCTCTTAAAATCCAAGTGAGAAGCATCCTAAGAACTGATAGAGCACCAGGACTCTACTGGCCCAGATCAGGAGTTAGATGGAAACGCAAAGGAGAGTTGGAGAAGTTTGGGAATTTCACCAGGCACTTGCCCAAAGGGTTAAGGCAAGTTGAAGACCACCTGCTCCAGGTCCCTTTCCACATAAAGCCAGCAGTGTGTATACTCTTCCCCTGCAGACAGCTGCCGTACATTATGCAAAGCTCCCAGCGTGGCAGGTACATGTCAAATCACACAAAAAGGAACCTCACTTTGCCCGGATTATTTTCAGTATTACTATTGAATACAGATTGATCAAGGACCAAGAGCCCGTCATCTTCTCAGTGATGGGCAAGAGAAGCTATTCAGGTCATAAAGAGAGAAAATACAGAGAAATGAATATACGGGGAAATGGCTTAGGCTGCCAAGGTTTTGGCTGAGACGTCCAATGACAAAGTGTAGGATATTCCCAAGGTCCTCTAAGGTTTTGAACTTGGGGACTGAAGAGCAATATTACACAAGGGGAGCAAACCACTGCAAAGCTGCCTTCTTCCTCAGTCATAGGATGGCTGTTGCCGTGAAACATCATATTCTAAAGCTAAGGAAGATGCTGCTTTAGTGTCTGGACACCTGCAGCTTCCGTGGGTGTTGCTGCACCCAACATCTGCAAAACTTTGGCACTTGTGTACGCAACATCAGTAATCAGGCATTTGCATATTCGATGTGTTTGAGGGAGGGCATGTAGGGGGAACGGATACCCTCGGCAGTATTTTCATGAAGTAAAATAAGAGAGCCTTTGCTCAGCAACAGCTGGAACCAGCTGCCTGGGCAAGCTTATCTCCCAGAAGGCAGCACTATGGAGCCAAGAAACAATATGGAATAACAACAGTATCTAAAGTGCAGTTGCAGTAAGGGAGAGTTCACCTTCGTCCTTCAATACAGGCTCAGGAGATCCTGGCAAAGCCAGAGCCAGGTTGGTGCCGCTCACATATCCTCTTGCAGAGTGCTGCTGCAGGGAAACGCTCCCTGAAGTATCTTTGAATCCTTTCACCAGCACATCCCAAGCCTTCCTGGTTTCAAGATGGTTTTGGTCCTTTTAACACAGGAAAAGGAATAGGTTTTAGTGAGATGGGCAGACAATAGAAAACAATAGCGGTTTCCTACATGGAGTCTTCAGTTCCAATATGAACCTTCAGTTCATATGGCACAAATGAAGTGACAATACATACGAAAAGGTGGACAGAGTTGTCTTAAAAATTGAGCATTTAACTCATTTTGACCAAATGAAATTGCAGATACAGTCAGCCACATACCAAACACAGAGGCAGAAGCAAAGCCAGTGCAGGGGTAACTGCTCCCCCTTCCCAAAGCCCTGCAGTTGCAGGAGTGATTTTGGCCAACACGCCATGAGCCCTATTGTCTGCTGGAAGAAGTGCTGAACCAGAGCCCAGAGACACAGGGTCCACCCAGACTTTGCTACGAGCGCTCTCACCAGTCCTGGACACACCTACAGCCTTGAAATCACTGTATTTCCCCCATCCTGAAACAGGCATCAAGATGTCCTTTGCTTACCTTTACCCTGCTTCAGTTATTACCTCCATGATCCTGGGACGCTCCTTCCACTGCAAAGTGCTCAGCTCAGCGAAGCTTCAAAGCCACTCGGGACCTCCAATCCACCTAACGCATAAATTTCAGAGGCAGGCTGAAGGTCTGATGAAGTGCTCAATGAGCTGCAGTTAATGGGTGGTTGCACCGTTACTCTCTCTAGGACCAGATCAGGAACCGTGCAGCACGCGAGAATAATAGGAATTAAAAAAAGCAACTCACACTCCACAGCCTTCTAAGATCTGAAAGGTTAATGCACACAAAAAGGGAGAAACACAGTAAAAAGCTCTGGAGCTACAGATTATCTTTCAATTCTCAGAATCTATTATTGTTATTAAGGAAGATACTGAAAGACAGAAACAGGAGCAGGATGCCCTACTTCCACCGCCTTGCACTGGGAGTTGGGGTTTGCTTTATGCCTTTCATTAGCTTCCCCATTTTTTCCCAACCTGCAGTGAAATGCAAATGACAACGACTTTGATAAGCAGCCTGAAAGCTGAATAGTATTGACAGGCAGGGAATCCTCCAGGCTTCAGGCAGGTTGGGGCATTGTAAAGCAGCTCCACTCTTACAAAAAAAAAAAAAAATGCTTTTTAGGGTCTGTTGGGCACCAGAAGCCAGGCAGGGGACAGGCAATCGCCTGCTCCGGGAGATAGCTCCATTTATAACGGGACACCTATTAGGAACCCAGCCGTTTAGCTTGGGTGCTCGTTGTTTGTTCAGCTAATGGCGAGAGTTATGTCCACATCCTAGTCTAAATTAAGTATTCAGCTATTTTACAAGGCACGGTAAGTCGGTCAGCCTTAGCCTCGGTGATTAGGGTTTACTGTTTAATTAATCTCTTGTGGGCACACACAGATACAGCAATCTCTGTCCCACTCTCTGTTGGCTTTCATGGCAAAGTGAGGAGAGGGGAAGGAAAAGGAGGAGTGAATCCTTTAAGCATGTCACTGATCCCCACTGCACCTCCACCAGAGGAAGGGGGTGAGGGGGCTTGCTCTCTCTCACTGAAGGGAAAACATTTGGGTTACAGCCAGCCAAACCACTCAGGACATGAGTTCATTGCCCAGGAGACCCATCACAGACACAGAGAGGGGACAAAGAGAAACCCACGGGGACCTGCTCCTCGTAAATGGGGTGAAGAGAGCTGCTACACCTTCATTTTGAGATCCCTGAGCTAACAGGGCCACGCATCCTCCTTGCCACAAGCCCGCAGCCTCCAAGCCCTGTCTCCGGAAGCTGCTGTCCCAGGGTCGGTGCCCACCACCTGGGATGCCTGGCAAGCCCCAGCCCTGGCAGTGCCACGTCCTTGCCAGGAGCAGCAGCAGCCCAAGGTGGATGCAGGGGCCATGGTTCCCCTTGCTGAAGATGGGAGAGCATGAAGGAAAGGGAGCCCCCATGGACTTGGAGGGTGTTGGGGAGGCGTGACACACAGAGTGCAGCCAAACAGAAACAGGGTACAGCCTGAAAATCAACCCGCAGTGTCACAGGACAGGGGGGGAAACAGTCCTTGTACCAAGATGACTGCCGTGAAGAGGTAAATGAGCAATCTGAGGATGCCTTTCAGGTAACAGAGCCAGCACAGAGAGTGCAAACTAACGTCAGGACCAAACACAAGAGCAGCTCATCACCAGCGTTTTAAGGTCCTTTGGCAAGAAGTAGCAGCTGCTCGGAGCCAATTCGGGATGCCAAAGAGGGGAGGCTGGAAACCCTCTGGAGCAAGGGGTCCTGTGGAGGGACACGAGAACCTGAGCTGATGGTCGAGGGACAGAAACCCCAGCGAGGTCCTGACCCTCTCCGACTGCCCAGAGCTGCTGGGAAGAAGGTGGGGAGCTGCTCCGAAGGAAAACCATGCACCTACAGCCTGAGCTCCTTCCCTGCCCGGCCCCGCGCTGTCGAGACAGGAGTGACCCGTGACAGGAGAACCTGCCCATTACAGTCTCAAACCTCGGCGAGCCGGTTAACCCCGCGGAAGCCACCCTGC
>NW_010396352.1:0-420 GCF_000710305.1 Buceros rhinoceros silvestris
GAGCCTCAGCCGTCGGCGAGGGGCTCCCTCCACAGCCGGCAGCTCCCTGTCTGTGCTGTGCTGAGGAGCCATGGGGTGTTTTCCACCCGTGAACGTTAACGTTAAACCTTAGCACGGGGGTTTTTAAAGTCCTAGCTCTGATCTAACTCTGTTTACCTTTTTACTTCTCTCCCTAGCATCCGAAAAACGACCATGTCTAGCAAAAAGGCCAAGACGAAGACCACCAAGAAGCGCCCTCAGCGCGCCACCTCCAACGTGTTTGCCATGTTCGATCAGTCGCAGATTCAGGAATTCAAGGAGGCCTTCAACATGATCGACCAGAACAGGGACGGCTTCATCGACAAGGAGGACCTGCACGACATGCTGGCCTCCCTGGGTAAGGTCGCGTGGCTGTTTGGGGTGGCCCGGCGGGGTTTGGGG
>NW_010396352.1:525-1974 GCF_000710305.1 Buceros rhinoceros silvestris
GCCACCTCCAACGTGTTTGCCATGTTCGATCAGTCGCAGATTCAGGAATTCAAGGAGGCCTTCAACATGATCGACCAGAACAGGGACGGCTTCATCGACAAGGAGGACCTGCACGACATGCTGGCCTCCCTGGGTAAGGTCGCGTGGCTGTTTGGGGCGGCCAGGCGGGTTTGTGCTGTTGCGCGATGGCTCACGAGAGGGGTCCCAGCTTGGGGGACGCTCCTGAAAGCTGCGACACTTGGGACTGCCTTGATTTGCAGGGAAGAATCCAACGGACGAGTACCTGGATGCCATGATGAACGAGGCCCCGGGCCCCATCAACTTCACCATGTTCCTCACCATGTTTGGGGAGAAGTTAAACGGCACCGACCCGGAGGACGTCATCAGGAACGCGTTCGCTTGCTTCGATGAAGAGGCCACGGGTACGTGGGTGGAGTATCAGCTGCCTGGAGGGGTCACAGGGGGTGCTTTTATGTTGTTTATTTGGGTTTCTAGATATTACGCTTGTTTTGGCACCTCTGTAAAGGACATGTGACACAGAAATCCGACGGGGCTGTTCCACCAGGTGATGACAATAGCTGTTACTGCTGAGGGACGGTACAAGCTGCCTGGCTGTTCCGTGTGAGTGCTGCAGACTGTCGGACTGTTCTCCTGGGAGGCTCTGCAGAAGGGTGTCTTAACCGGGCAGCATGTCCGTTCCTCGCAGTGCCAGATAAGGTGTGTTTGCTCGGGGAAGATGAGGAACTCGGATTGGTAATAGGTGATTTTCTGAGGCATTGGAAGGGAACGGCCTTCGTGGAATCCGTAATAGAGCTGAGTTTGTTCCCCTCCCTGCGGTAGTTCTGAGGCGCATCTGAGTCCTCTGATGTTCTCTGCTCAAGACAGGCTGTCCGGACGTAGACAACTCGTCAGCTCTTTTGAACCCTCCTCTTGCCTGGTGCCTGCTGACAAATGCCATGTGCCCCGCCCCCACCTGCAGCTCAGTTTGGGTTTGGAGCTGGAGCCTTTGGGATCTGAAGATGAAACCCCTGCGGGGTCTGACGACACGACAGATGGGACTGACTCATGTAGCGAGAGCCAAGGCGAGAGGAGCACTCCGGGCTGGCGTGTACCTGTGGTGTTGAGGTTAGCGGTTGTGCTTTTGTGATGTGTCCACGTAGGCACCTTCCAGAGAGGTGGGCAGCAACCAGGGACAGAGCCTTTGGGCAGGTCTGCGGGACTTCACGCTGGTGAAGGTGTCTCACTAGCGCACGCGCCGAACTCAGGTCGCCTCTGGGCTGGAGCTGTCCCTGCCCCTGCCCCATTGCTCCCCTGGCCACTGTCCACCCGGGCATTCTGGTGTGACCCGTGGGGGCGTGCCCTGACCCTCCCACGGGATGTCACTCCCTTTCTAAGGGCCCTTTTCGGTCTGTGTATTTTTAGCGCCGCTTGCCATTTCAGAGAGCATCC
>NW_010396352.1:2058-6584 GCF_000710305.1 Buceros rhinoceros silvestris
GCTGAGGTGTAGGTAAACAGCCTTTCCGCTGGAGAGGCCTTTTCAAATGGTAATTGGCTTCCTCCCTCTCCCGGTAAATCTCTTCACCATCTCCCAGAGGAGGAAGTTTGGTGAGGAGGTTAATGATTGTCTCTCCACAGGTAGCCGAGTCACTGTGCTGCGGGGGGTGTTGTGCGCACCAAAACAAGCGCCCGCGGAGGAGATATGAAGAAAATGATTGTGCTCCCGTCCTTTTGAACTGTAACCTTCACCTCTGTGTCAACAATAAGTTACTAGTTCAGGCCCCGTGTACTGATAAGATTGATTTTATTATCCTTCAGCGCCAAGCCGTAAATGGTTTAGTCTAGTGCTGGGATAATTGGGGGATAATGGTTCCTCGGCCCCTTTTGTGTCCTAGGTCATCCTCAGGCTTCAGCCAGGAAACATGTTGGGTAGTGTATGGTTTTTTTCTGTAGAACCCAGGTGAGGTTTGGCTTTTGTTCACTTTATTCTCAGGTTTGGCCTCTGATTGGTTTGTGCCTTTTGAAAATGAACAGAGGCGTTTCCAGCCGTGTCAAACCATTTTTTCTTGTTTCACTCCACAATCTCCCCGTGCCTACGGGGATTCCTGCAGGAATCTCTCCCGGTGTGCTGCAGGCCTGCTCTTCTAGCTCTGCGCCAGTGTAGCTCTATTGCGAGAGCGTGACACAGGCGGGACCCTCTCGATGAGGGTGAGGTCGTTGTGCTTGTTGCTTTTCACTCACATTTCCAGATCGCTTCAGCACCGCTGTCCTCTGTCGTACTGTGAGACGCGTGTACAAGTTCTGCCTCCTGCTCTCGGTCTGTCTTTTGCCCACTCTCTTAAGTTGCTCACCTCTTTTCCCACAGCAGAACTTGTTTTCAGTCCCGTTCTCGTTGACTGCACCTGTCCATGTGTGTGTCTGCATATCATTTCCAGCTGCTCTGCACAGGTTACGTGTCTCTTTTTTTGTCACAGGCTTCTCCCTCCTCTGTTCTGCTATTGATATTTCTCCAACTACAGTTCCATAACCAATTTTTTTCCTCAAATGAAGCAGCTGTTGTGCATTTAAAGGCACGGTAGGCCTTATTTCCACGTCAAGCAGTTTCTGCATTCTTCTCTCTGCTGCTTGTTGCACACATTCCTGTTTTCATCTCTAGACTTCCCTGGAATTCTTTGGCAGATGGTGGTTCTGCCCCTCTAGTGAAATAGAATTAACAGAACATACGTAGCAACCGCTCCCCTTTGTACGGTTGTTCATTTCCTCCAAAATCTCTGCTATTTTGTCATAAAACAAATAACTGAACGTCTCCCACCACTTCTTGACTAGCTCCTCTGCCCAGCGAACATTCTTCCTCCCTGCCGAGTTAACTTGCTCCATCCTGTCTGGAAGTCTTGTCTGTCAGAACCTCTTTCCCCAGGCCCTTGCCAGCCGTACACCACATCCACGCACGCTGCCTCCAGCCGCAGGGGTGTGCAGCAGGGAAGAGCCAAGCAGCCGTTAGTTTGTCCCCAGATGAAACTAGTTGATAGAGGATGCACAAACAGATCTAATTAAGTCAAGAAAAATACGATTCAATTAAAAGAACAGCTTGTGTCATGGAGGCTGGTGGTGACAGCTTGTTTTTCCACCTGGCGCTGTCAAGGAGAAGTGGATGGCAATAGGTGTTCCCTGGTCCCAGCAATCAGAAATCGGTACGGAATGCACCAGACCTCTCCCCTTCCCCTTTGCGTTCAAGGCGTTGCTTTAGAGTTCAGTTGAGGAGGAGTTGTGGTGCTGGTGCCTCTGGTCCACGCTGTGTGGTTAAGGGCGCGTCTGGTCTGTCACGCTGCTTTCGAAGCCCTGGCTGATCCTCTCTTGTGTTTGTCTGCGTCTCGCTGCAGGGCTCATCCAGGAGGACTACCTGCGCGAGCTGCTCACCACCATGGGCGACCGCTTCACCGACGAGGAGGTGGACGAGCTCTACCGGGAGGCGCCCATCGACAAAAAGGGCAACTTCAACTACATCGAGTTCACGCGCATCCTGAAACACGGGGCCAAGGACAAGGACGACTGAGGGAATCCCGGGGACCTGCCGGATGCGCTTCACACCTCCATTAATTTTATTTCTCCGGATCTGTTTTTTTCTTTGTTTCTTGCTGGGACCTTCTGTGCACATTTTTAGCCTTCTGGGCTGCTCCTCTCTCATACAACCAGGAGAGAGGCCAGCTCACAGTGACCGAGGCGTAGGGACCACATCGGTGAGCGTGAGGCACAGGGGAGGACACCAGTGCGACTCACCCTAGCTGGATTCATTTCACGTTTCCAACGGTAACCTGTCAAATAAACCACTGCGATAGTAGGCACATCACTGAAATCCTCACGCTACAAGCAGACTGTGTATCTAATCATACTGTAAATATTTTTGCACTGTTTGCAGCCTATTGTCGCTACCTATTTTGCCTTAAAAATAAAGCATGTGTCGCGTCAGCACACTGCTGTTTGTGCTGCCCTTACTGCTGTCGGCACACGAGGGAGAGATTCCTGTCCTTCAGAGTCTAGCCTGGTGCTCATGGATGATTTCTGTCCAGCACTTGCACAGTGAATGTTGTAAAGCTTATGGATGTAACTGAGGGGGTGTCTTACTGCCGTAGCACCTCCTCTTCCTGACACCGAGTACGGTATCGATACTGCTCTTTAAAAACTGTCGAGGTAAATCCCGGTGTCTGGGAAGGAAAAGAGCCTGCGTGTGGGCAGAGCGCTGGGGTGATGCCTGCCGCCAGACCTGCGGAACTGACCACGTGGAGCTCATCACAGCTCACTGCCAGCAGTTCCTGGGCAGTGTAACTGCCCAAAGAAAGACTCTCTTTGGGTCTTTCTTTGCTTTTCCCATGTCTCCCAAAGTGCAGTGGGGAGGGGGCTGATGCGCAAGGCCAGTGTGCTGCTGCCTTTGTCCCTTCTCTCTTCCCTCTCAAAGCGTTGTTCTTGCTTTCCAAATGGAACAATACACTAGATGTTTTTAGGGGCTTCTGCTGAGAGCAGGGAGAAGGAGACATTCCTTTCTGTCCCGTTTCTCCCAGTTCTCTCCGCTGGGAACACAGAGCCGGTTTGCTGCAGTTACCCGAGGCAACCTTGCCATCGTCTGCATACTTGTGGTTCTGGTTCTGTGGTTGTGAAAGGACGAACCAGAGCTGCTTCTGTCGCTGCTGGCACTTACAGGGTTACCACTAAGAGCTGAGGACACAAGCTGAAGAGGTGTCTCTTGCCTGGGGTTGTGTTGCTGTTTCTCAGTGGGCTGCTATTGGGGCTGAGCCATGAATCAGTCCCATTGCGGGATGCTCATTATTTGTTTTAGGAACCCACTGGAGAAGAACCTGCCGGGACTGTTGTCCTGAGAAGGATGATGCCGTAAAAACCGTTCGTGGTACCTGTAAGAAAACACTGAAGCTTCTGCTCCACCTCTGTCCCAGATCTGACCCCAGCGGATCAGGCCCCTTCTTCAAAAATCTGTGTGAAACGTGTCAAACTTCCCCCTTCCCCTTTGCGTTCGAGGAATTGCTTTAGAATTCGGTTAGGAAGGAGTTTTGGTGCTTCCTCCGCCGCTGCCCCACGCTGTGTGAGTGGAGGGCGTGCCTGGCGTGTCAGGAGGGACGGGGCCGCTACCCAGAGCCATCAGCAGGTGGCACGGCAGCTCCTAGCACAGCCCAGCTCGCCAGGGGCTCACCCACTGGGCTTTACTGGGTTTTTACTGGGGTTTTGAGGCCCGAGGGGTTCATTCGGTTGTGCCCAGGAAGGAAAACGTGGTCTGTCCCACCGCAGCTCTGCTCTGCCACTGCAACGACCAGCGCTGCTGGGGCTTCTCACGTCGCAGCTTTTGTGTGCACCGAGTTTGGGCTCTTGAATCCCGTTCATTCACCGCAGGATGAGAAGAGCACGTAGCTGCCTGCCCTGCGAGCGGACGAGTGCACGCGTGTCTTTGTCTGAAGGCGCTCAGGCAGCCATCCCAGCAGAAGGGGTTACAGAGATCAGTCCTACCGGCAGAGAGCCCTTCCTGCCTGTCCAGGTGAGGCTCCCAAAAGCTGTGATTCATGAGTGGGGCTGGTACCTTTTTTCCTGGGGTTGTGGAGGCAACAGAGCTGAACTCTAAATGAGTTTTAGCTTCTACGCCATTTCCTCCCCAGGACCGTTTGAAAACGCTCTGCTCTGCGGGGCTGTTTGTGAGCGGCTCACCAGGGAGCTGTCTCGCCCACCCCAGCGCTGGGCTGTGGTGGCTCAGCACCCCACCGCCCTCGAGCATCTCTATCTTGATTATGTTGGGCCACCTCAGTACCAGGGACAGCCAGTTTGCAAGCTGTGCCATCCCTGCTTGGGAACAGGAAGAGCAGTGGAGAGCCCTCCTCTGTCTGTCACCCAGACACCCCGTGAAAACATCCGGATGTCACACGGAATGGTGCTGGGTCTGAACGGGGTGGGAGGCTGAAGGGAACTCCTGTCTGCAGGAGGACAGGGCCCGTGCTGTGACCGCTCCGGCTGTTTCCCAGCGGCCAG
>NW_010396353.1:0-3022 GCF_000710305.1 Buceros rhinoceros silvestris
GGTGAACGTGGCAGCTGAACCTTGGGATTGCTGTACAGAGGAACTTAAGTGTCTATGTGCTTTCAAAGTGAAGATCCTAAAAATTTACTGCTCAGAAGCTGCCTGGTCTCTAGGCTCCGAAATGTCTGCCAAGAAAGTCCCCAGGCAAGTATACTGCTGCAGCTGGGTATCACAGGGCTTCCTAGATTTGACACTCGAGAACCATGCAGGCCCACTGGGACTTGGCACGTGTGTAGCCTACAGGTCTCAATGCACTGGGATTTCTCAAGATACAAGCAAGTGCAATAACAAACAAGTTTATTGAAACCTATGTTGATCTCACCTGAAAGATACAAATTTACATGTCTCTGTTTCCAGAGATAGAAAGGGATGGGAGTAAGGGGATTAGTCATCATCAAGCATTTTTGGAGGAAAACCAGCTCACTAGCTGTTGGTGAAGTTGTTTTATACGCAGCTGAGACAATGACTCTAGGAATGATCTGGACACCTACACAGATAAGAAAAGAATTGGAGAAAATATTGGATTGTCAAAACATGGAGGCTAAGGCTTGGCAGGAGAAGGGTTAAGACACCTTCGCACTCTCACTTTAGAATCCCAAAGCAACGTTCTTTGAGTTGTAGGACATGAACTGCAGTTCTGCAAAGCAACTGCAAAAATTCAAGAAGCACACATGCTTCCTTGCAACAAAACAGGCAGTCAAAGCAGAGAAAAACTGAAAATCAACAATCAATAATTTAAACATTAACATCCTCCATATGTGGTTGCAAATGAAAACCTGTGTGACAACACAGCCTAATACCACCTGGAAGTTCTTTCCAAAAACGCTAAGTAGGCCCTGCAATTACAACGGTGTGAGGAACCATTGCTTGCATTGCAGTGGGTAAGGAGCCTTCCTGGGTTACGTTAAGTCTTTCTCTTCAGACAAGTACTTAGGTCTCTGATTTCTCGCACAGGAGAGCTGACTATTTACGTAAACACGCAGTTTTAAGCCTCTCTTGTCCCCCTGCCCTTACCACCCCCGCCCTCCCTCCGCAGAGTGTGCTCCCTTCTTCTTGACACTCGTTCTCGGTGCCACTGGCATCTCTGTGCTCAGTTTGACGCGTGCCTGTTTAGGCACCAAGCTAGATTCCTTTACTGCATAGAAAGAATATTGCATGGCAGACTGCAGGACTGCATTCCATTAGGCCACACAGTGCTGGAAAGTCAAGCACAGTAACAGCAAGTGCAATGATGCCAAAAGTCCTTTCATCGTTGCAAGCCCTGGTGGCTCTCAGGCCAAGACCTGGCCTGCAGACCCAAAATTTGTGCTTAATACCACTTTTCCTTGCCAAAGCTTTAGAGGAGTGAAAATTCTAGAACCGAGAAAGCTGAGTTCTCATATCACCACAGTGATACAAGTCACAATTCTAACTCCCATTTAAAAAGCTACTGCTACCTGGTTTTCCACCTGTAATCTGCCCACTTCAGTGGTAATCTGCTCAGTCCCTGGGTCAGCATCAGTGCTGGGTGCAATTGTTTACACTAATCTCTTGGCTCTTTCAACATCTCTGAGGTTCCACACTCTCTCCCCATGCCACAAAGAGATCAGGAGCTGCTCAAATTAAATTCCTTTATTAATGGAATGATTTCAATAGACCAAAAATGAAATGGGTGAAAGGAATGCATGTCCTTTATGGTTTCCAGAAAAAAAGTAAATATTGTCTACATACATTATACAGCTTTCTTTTAAAGAAAATTTAATACAGTCCATAGCAAAGCAAGCAATCTGTAGAAATGTATCGTTACGTTGCTACTACAAACTATTTACATTGGATAAAACCCAGGTGTCTCAAAGCCAGCTTTAACCTTGATTAGTGTCATGATTTTGTGTATCTTGCCTGCCTCTCCCCTTTTTGCTCTTATATATAAATCAGTTGTTAACAAGGTTACAAAAAGTGAGCAATCACTAAACAATCACAAAACAATCTCTGAGTAGCAGAGACAGGGAGCGAGCTCCCTTCCTCACTAACCAGCACAAATACTCTGTCACCCTCCTTTAAGAACTAAGGAGTTTGTAACCTCTCTGCAGGCTCTTCCCACATCCAACCATTTGTTTCTCCAACCAAATTACTTTCAGTGCTAGGAATCCCTGCGAAGGTAATCCCTGGTACAAGAATATACATTTTAAATATATGTATTTCAAAGGAGTGTATTCTCTTCCAGCAGGACCGTGTGCTGTCTCTGCAAATGCATGTTCACAGTAAAACCGTGTCAAATAAATATTTCAAGGAACTAGCGCAGTGCATCCAGTTTCACTTTCCAAACGGAAAGTGGTTTGTCTGCTTTTAGTGGTGGTATAAGGCAGAGACTTCTTTATACAAATTCAACTTTGCTAAGTCACTATCATGAACAAAGAAATCCTGCCTGATTACAAAATACTTGATTAACAACTCGGCCAAATGAAGAGATAGATTTATTACACACCAAAGCTACTTGCTGAAAAGAACTTCACTGCCGGTTTCATAGCAGAGATACAGCACAGATAGTATATTTTTTCAGTTTGCAGAAAAGATTAATCAGGATAGTTTGTCCATTCGGTCAAACATTGCTCTGCTGTAACAACATCGTTCTCAGTTCCCTCTCTCTTTGATCCTCCTGCCTGTATTTCTCCTCTAGTCTTTGTTTTTCAGAATCCATACTATAAAAAATGGAATCTGTGCTTCTCCTAATCTTCTCAAACTGACTGAAATCCGCAACATACTTTCCATTTGGAGAGAGGGAAACCACAGGCACGAACTCGTAGCCCCAGTGGATCTCCTCAGGGATGTAGGAAGTCCTGCTTTGGCAAACAGCACTGGTGGACTCCACTGTGGCGTTCAGGAGCACCACAAGCTCGAAGTCCTTCTCCTTGAGATTCTGAGGTGTGAGATCTCTCAAAGGACTGCTTTCATCCAAAATATGGTAGAAGGTTAAAGGCAAAATGAGAAACGGACTCTCTGAAGAGGAGTCAACATTGAACTTGACACTGGCTTGGTTCCGCAG
>NW_010396353.1:3078-4827 GCF_000710305.1 Buceros rhinoceros silvestris
CACTGGCGTGGTTCAGCGGGATCCGCTCCCCTTCTTTGGTTTCGTATGTCTGAAGAAGCTTCCCAGACAGCTGACACTGTATCAGAAGGCTCTTCCTCATATTTGCTACTCTGATCACCAGGCAAAGTTCTCCATTGTGTTTCGTAATAACAGCACAATGGCTGAATTTAATTGTCTCTGCTCTTTTTTTGGGTCTTGCAATTTTGGCCAGAAAGGTACCTGTGATGAAGATTTCAATCAAGGTGGTGATAACCAGTTGGGCCACAAGTAAGAAAATGGCATGAGGACACTCCTCTGTAATGAAACGAAATCCATAGCCAATGGTTGTCTGTGACTCCAGGGAGAAGAGGAATGCCCCAGTCAGAGAGTCTACATTCTTCACGCACGGCTCACGCTTTGGGGTGAAATGGTTTATTTCTAAATCGCCATGAAGAAATGCAATGGCATAGTAAATAACTCCAAAGAGGAACCAGGTCATTACAAAAGTAGCAGCAAATAAGGTGAGTTTGTATCTCCACTTCATGTCTATAACTGTAGTCCACAGATCCTGAAGGTAGAGTAGGTAAATGCCATCAACTTTGTCTATCCGCACGTTGCTGTGGCCGCTTTTGGACATCACACGGGGTTTGTGTGCCTTGAGCATGGCAGCGTCGATGCCTCCATTAACCAGCGGGACGTGGGACATATTAATTTTTGTGGTTTCCATTCTCACTGCTTCAGTCCTAAGGAGAGAATAAAAGAAGACTGTTACTTAATGAAAACAAAGCACATAACTGATTCTGAAAAGCATTTGAAAATGTTGATGGAGAGAAGGCACAGACATAATCTAAACACAGCAGCAGTGAATAAAGCCAGTTGGAATACAAAGTTACCATCATACAATATTTGACATTACAAATAATTTACTATTCCTTTCTCCAGTAAAAAAAAAAAAAAAAAAAAGATCATTCTTTGATTCTGGTGACTGCCAAATGTGGAGTAGTTTTCTTTTACGATAGCCTGCAAAAGAAATTTGACAAAGCTGAAACTTTATGTTACTACTTTATTTCTGTAAAATGCATTAAAAATTTTTTTTCTTACGTTTCTCTAGAGAAGAGGTTCTTTTTGATTACCGAGCAGGTTTTCTTTAATGCCCTGAAGAGAGACATCTGATCAAAATTAAAGTCGAGATAATGCTTGGTTTAGAACGCAGATCCAGCACACCACCTCTGTCTCTTCCTGCGGCAGAGGCAAAATGAGCCAGACCAGCTTTCACTATGAACAATTAACTTCCACAAGTGATTTACTCAATCAGATCTGGCTCTTTGTTACAAACCTACAACTAACCTAGAGGGAAACAAAGCAGACCTGAACACATCAAAGCCAAGTTTTGGAAAGGAATATTTGCACCTAAACCCACTTCGAAGCTATTTGCACTGTGCAGCACTCTGATTTTAAGCTGTCTAAAGGAAAAAAAAAAAAAAGAGGCAATTCACAAAGTCAGCGATCTAGCCGTGGGCCCTGACCTGCACGAACCCAGCAATCATTGGACCACCCGACTCCTGAAGTTTGTTTACTGTGCATCAGTCCGGATGGAGAGTAAGTGTGCGGACACGCAGGACTGAACAAAGCCCACAGACTGAAGAAGAACGGTGCCTGTGCCAGTTGATGAGGCAAGTAACAAGACCTGGCTTGCAGGATCAGACAGCGATTACGTAGAGCGAGGACAGTGCATGTTATAGTCGTTTCCAACAACAAAACTTCCTGCTG
>NW_010396353.1:4953-5540 GCF_000710305.1 Buceros rhinoceros silvestris
AAAGAAAAAAACATCCCATGCATCCTTTGTGCTTTGGCAGGTCATACAAAAAGCATTGTTTTGTTCCATTGTTTTCCTCAAAAAGAGCCTTAGAGTAAGTGATTCGTTTTCATGAACCACTGGAAAAAAAAAAAAAAAGAAAAAGGAAAAATAGAACCTCTTCCTTAGAGCTACTTAAAAGAATTTTGCAGGAAGTACAAGATATATTTGTGGTATGCACATGTGCCAGTCCAGGACATCAGCATAATTGCTCACTGAAGTACCTTTCCTGTTATGTCAATTAAGGAGAAATTTTGTTTATGACTATATGCATCACACTGTTGCAGGTTTTCTGGGAAAGGGTAATTAAACTTAACTCTCATTAACACCTGTATCTCATTCCAATTTTGGTTTAATCACCAACGTTTCTCTTCTATAGCCTCGTTGCCATTGACACATATACACATATATATATAAAAGAAAGTAAGTCATCAATGATTTCAGTAGGAGATTCCCTATGTGACAGTCAAATCAACACACAGTGCACAGCATGTCCGGATAATAAACAGGAAAAAACCTTCAAGTGATCTGAAAAAGAACAACAGGAG
>NW_010396354.1:0-447 GCF_000710305.1 Buceros rhinoceros silvestris
GGGGGCAGGCACGCAGGAGCACCACAGAGAGACCTTGGGAATATCTTTTCCTTCCCTGTGAAAGGCCCATTTTACAAAAGTAAGGCAGCGCCCAGTGGGAGGTGAAGCTGCCGGGGTGCGGGGGACACACTGATATGGCCAGTGTGTTTTAGGAAAAAATAAAAGGGGTTGCACAGTCTCCAACAGTCCCCAACTCACCACCAGTGCTGGGGACAAGGGCAAGAGCCGCTGCTCGCCCCCGGAGAGAGCTCCCTGCACCCCACCACACTGGGGCCCGCCCTGCAGCACCCAGTCGGGAAAGAGCTCCCGGCACCCCACCACACTGGTGCCCGCCCTGCAGACACCAGTCGGGCACGTTAACGGGATTAAATGCAGCTGTCTGAACGGTACCGTGGATTAGGGGCTGGGGCTCGGCGGGGGTATACTGGCATTCCCGCCCCTCCCCGC
>NW_010396354.1:530-4187 GCF_000710305.1 Buceros rhinoceros silvestris
GTCATCCCTGCCCTTCCCAGCAGCCAGCCCTGCTCTCCAGCTCACCCTGTGGGCACGGCTCTGCTGGGCACGGCGGAGTGCCTGGGCTTATTGATCTGTCATTTATCTTTGTGCACATGGATGATGTCCAGGCAGGACCAAGAGAGGATGCACACCCCGACGTGCCCTGCCCCAGTTCACTCCTTCCACCTCTCCAGCAGGGCTAGACCACCAGCATCCTCAGGAGAAGCCCCCTGCCAGGGTTTCGGGGCAAGTCTGACAGGGTGGGCAGGACCACGCATCCATCCTCGCAGAGCAGACAGGAACGGGGGCCTGCACCGACATCATCTGCCAGTTCCAAGGGGGTTTCATTAGTTCATCCTCTCCTAAGAGCTTTTAATTACAGTACTTAATGGAGAAGCATCTCCGGGTGACTCTCCCTGGGGAGGGAGGCTGCCACGTCAAAGCATGAAGGCAATGCCTGCCCGGACAGGGGGCCAGCACCGGACCCCCGGAGCAGCCACGGTGTGTGCCAGGACAGGGGCAGGCAGCATCCTGCCCCACAAACCCGCCACTGAGGCAGAAAGTAGGAGGAATTCTGCTCTGCCTGTTCACTACTGGGGAAGAGCCTCCACAGGGAGGATGCTGAGGGGTTCAAGGCAATGCTGTGGGGTGGGAATGCTCCTGTTGAGGGTTTTCCATACGCGAGTGGGTGCCGGCTGCCTGCTGCCAGCAAACCCCTGCGCATGCTCCGCAGTGGTGGGAGAGCCCATAGCTCCATGCCAGAGAATGAAGCAGGTTTGGGTCCAAGAGCACAAAACAAGTTCTTGAGACCAAAAGCTTTTCTAAAACGAAAAGGGAAACACGATGGTAAAACGGAAAAACACAACCAGAAGAGCTGGCAAGGTGACAGCCCAAGTCAAACTTCCTTTAACCTGATTTTTAGAAGCTACTCAGGTGCCTTTTAAAACCACAGTGGTTATTTAAAGGGCACCAGCTGGAAATGTAAGCCCCAGTCCCACACAGGCCCCCACAAACACCATACGGCGCTGGCAGGCTCCCACTGCACAGACGGGCACTCAGCCACGGCCCCACGTCAAGGACCACAGGAGAAAAAGCCCTGGAAAATGCTCTTTTCTGGTGGGTTTCTGAGCAAAGCCCTGGCCCAGGCTCCGCTGGAGAGGAGGCTCGGTGAGGAGGCTTAGCCACTGCACTCTTAATCCAACCACCCTGACAAACACAATCAGCATCTGAGTGGCTTCTCCGGCATGGCCAGGAGCCTGGAGCACCCTGTGGAGACAGATCCAACCCTGGGGCAGGCTGGGAGCACAACCGGTGGCCCTCTACTCTCAGCACCTCAAATCTAAACCAGCTGCAGGAGGAAGGGGAAATGGTTGAAAACCTTTTCTAAACTGTCCCCCTCTCCAGTGTGGTTTGGGGACTGTGGTTTCCCCCTGGTCAGTTATTGGCCCCAAACGCTCCCCAGGGAACCACTGCACTCCAGAAGGATAGAGGGGGCACCAGAGAGGATGAGTGGGATGAAACCATCTCTGTCAGCAGCTTGCAGCACTCTCCTTTTAACCTCCGGTGAGATTTTGCAGGGATGCAATGGGAGGATTAAATATAAGCAAGGAAGTACAGGCAGATCCGGAGGAGAGGGGAGGGCCAGCAGTCCCAGCAGACAGCGGCAGCAGAGTTTGATTTATCGGGTGTGCAATAGGTCCGGCCGCAGGTGCAGGCAGTGAAGATGAGGCAGTTCACAGGTCCCAGCTGTCGGATAAATCAAGTGTCCCAACCCCATGGCCCAGGGGTGGAAGGTGAGTTCAGAACCATGGGTGTGACACTGCAAGAAAATTCCTCAGGCATCTCCCTCATGCCACTTTGGAAAGCGCTGCAAGGGAGGGAGCAAGCTCCCACTTCCCGGAGAAGAGACTGCAAGACCTTGCACGAGCAGGGACCCCAAGCTGTGTCTCTAGCAGCTCACAGATCCCCAACATTCAGCCCACGGAGATGGAGCCACATCCTAAACACCACAGTGAGATGGGTCATCCCTCTCCTCTCCTGCCACCACCCACTGGGTGGGCACCTCAGCTCCTCACACCTCACCGTCACCGGGAGAGCCCCACCACAGCGGCACCGCTGCGACACCACCTCTGCACCCCCACGCCAGCTCTGCTTCTCCACCTAAGCCAGCCCTGGGGGTTAAGCCTGGATGGAGGAGGATTTAGAGGCAGGATGCTAAACTGCATCACCCAACTCAGCAATTTGCAATCGCTTCTGCTTGCTCCCACGCTCCCCTTCCCATATCCGACCACTGCCCAGCCCCACCAACGCATCTGTGTCATCTCCCACTCGGATGGTTGATGACAAAAGGTTACTGGAAGGTCTAAATTTGGCCAGACGGGACCCAGGTCCCCAGTGGGCCAACCATGCTCAGTGAGGCAGCCACCATGCCTGCAGCCTCTCCCATGCCTCATCCTTAGCAACCACCAACTGGCGCCCTGCAGTCCTGGGAATCGTGACTACCTGTAAAAGATGCAAAACAGGCAGCCGAAATATGACAAACAGGTTTAAGTTCCCTCTACAGGGAATCCCCTTCACTCTGCTGGTCATATTTAGAGGGCTGCAGACCTAAAACCACTGAGCTAAGCACGCCCTTCGAGAGGACATTAATGCCACCATATTATTCAAGAGACAACTAGGAGCTTGCTTTGAAAATTAAAAAGTAACTGGCATGCAAAACCTGCCTTCAAACACCTCCCTCTGCTCCGCTGCCTCTACCAACTGAAAGGCAGCGATCCCAGCTGCGACTGGAAATATCTGCAGAGAGCTGGGAATACTGGCATGGGAGAAGAGCCCTCTCAAGGTGCCACTGCCTGTTGCTCTCCCTGTCCCCATTGCCTCCCAGCCAGGGCCAGATCCCCTGGCCGAGAGAAGACACAATCAGCAGATGAACTCCTTCGCTTCGGTGCACAATGGTGTGGCGATGTACACCGGGATTAAAGCACTGGGTCCCACCTCCGAGGTGCTCCTCAAGCAGGGACCAAAGCCCTGTGCCAAACGGGATGAAGCCACAACCCAGCATAAAAGCTTCAATTGCTGCAGAAGTGGGGATTTTCCTGGTGATTCCCACTTCCTGACAGCCTAGACGAGCCTGTAGGATGGACCCAAAGAGACAGGGATGGAGGGATGAGCTTTATGGATGTCCAGCTGCCTCCTACCAGGCTGCAAATCCAGGGAGAGGGATGTGGAGCAGACAGAGAGAACAAGCAGGACAGAAACAAGCAGAAACGAGCTCGTCCCACCCGCTCGCTCTGGCCGAGGCCGCCCGCGCACCACCGGTGCGGTTTTATAACGCCAGATAAGGAGCGTCTTAGTGGTAGATTACACGGGCTGCTTAAGTGCTTTGCAAACAGTAGCTACAACACGCTGAGGAGAAAACACCCTGCTGCTGGCAGGGGCCAGCCCCAGCACTGGTGTCCTCAGGACATTTGTGCCCAAAAGGTGCAATATTAAAGCAGGACAACGGCAGCACCAGCGGGTGCCCTTGAAACAGGCAGGGACCAGCGATGCTCCCACCCCAAACCCACCTCACTCGGCTTCTCCCTTGATTTATCTCCCAGGCTGGATAGGAACAAACACAAGGGAGTATCAGGAAAATTTATCCCTGATTTATTC
>NW_010396354.1:4407-8974 GCF_000710305.1 Buceros rhinoceros silvestris
CTGAACCAAGTTTCCCCTCGACAACTCGCTCCCCACTGGAAACAAACCTCCTGCTCCACTGCCCACGCCCTGCCTTCTCCTGTGGGAGAGAAGCAATAAGCCCAGTGAAAGCAGCTAAAGATTTTCATTCTATAAAGTTATTTTTGACCATTTGACCAAAGTGCCTGCTCTGGAAGAGATGGTTTTCACCCAGAAAATCCCATTAGCACCTCAGTTTTACTGGAAAATATAAAGGTAATGTTTTGCACAGGTTTTCTTCAAAAAGAACATCATGAAAACAGTTCTTCTCCTGCAGGAAGATGGAAGGCGAGGTTCGGTGCACAGCAAATCAAGGCAAATATTTGCTGAATTTTTAGGGAAGAAAAAACCGAACAAACAAAAAAGCCACCCAAAATCCCAAAGAACCAGGCTAGGTTTCTGGAGGTCATCTCATTTCTGATCCTCGAGAACTGGTGGCTGCCACCCACCTTCTCCTCAGCACCCTGTCCTGGAAGAGCAACTCTCCACGCTCTCTCCCATCAGCCTTCTCCATAAACTAGGCCAGCAATTAGCAGCAGTCATCAACTTCCCTACGCTCCAGGGATGCCGGGAAGCCGAACCGCTGGCAGCGATACTCCCCGACACCATTCCAGCATCCTGCGGCCAGTTACAGTTTGGGTCATGCTGCTGCCTCCCCCCAGAAAAGCTGGAGGCCTTTGCAGGTTGCTCCTCATGGGTATTTTTTGCCCTTGAATCCTCGGAACAGCCTCAAAGCAGAGCTGGGGGAATTCTCCCAAACCTTAATTGAAAGAGGCACTTAACGAGGAGAGTTTCTTTTGTCTGTTAATTGAAACAGGTTCTTACTGACAAAACTCTCCATGAATGTTAAGTGAGTTTGCAAGGGGGGAGAAAATCCACTCAATGAATCAGGTTTTCCTGCTTTAAACAGTGCAGTTGGTTCCCGTGGCTCTCCAAGCACCCCAGAGCCTTTCTGGATAAGCAGGGCCTGAATCCCAAGTCTTTTAAAAAAGAAAAAGGACCAGGGGAGAATAATCTCACAAGAATTTTTACATCTTGCTGCAAGAGCAGCCTGTGTTCTCACTGCCAGGTCACAGGAGGACTTCTACCCAAAAACCCCCTGACTGAAAACCCCTCAACAGCACCTTTTGCTGCCTCTGGCACTTTGCTTGGCCAGGTTTTCCTGCACAGATGCTGGTCCTGCTGCGAGGGTGATGCTGGATCGCAGAGAGCTGCGGGGCAGCAGCGATTTCCCTCCTCAGCCATGGCAGGGACTTCGAGCCCCGCGGGACGGGCCAACTGCTTCATTTTCTTGACAGCTTCCCACTAGGGGGAATTTGAAGTTGGTAGGAGAGCAGCTCCATCCCGCCACAGAAGAACCACCAGCTGTTCTGGGGAGTGCAGGCTGCCCTGCTGAGCACTAACCCGGCCCCAAAACAGCACTTCTGCACAGCAGCGTCCATAAAACCACAGCGTGAACCAACACACGGAGAGCAACCAACACCCCACCCCCCACCCAGCGCCCACATTCCAGAGAAACCTCTGCAAGGATGGAGCATCGCTCAAGCTGCCCCCTTCTCCCAGGGGCTCTGGAGGATGCTGCTGTCAGACTGCATCCATCCTGCCTGATCCCTCTGACCTGCCTCCCTGTGGTCTGCCAGGACAGACCCTGACAGGGGCTCCAAGCACCTGTGGGGCTGGGTGCCCATGGCCAGTATTGCATCAGAAGTCTGGAAGAGCCTGCGGTGAGCACGGGTGTGCTCAGTGATGGCTCCCAGGCGGGCCGGTCCTTCGGGAAAGGCCAGGCAGCACACACTGACGTACAGGCTGGATGCTCCAAAGGCCAACACGCTTCAAGGTCACGGCCAGGCCAGGAGGAGGTCAGATCTTTTATTAGGACACAGTCGGAAAAAACGACACGTTTTGGGTGTGCAGGCACTCCTTGGCCCCACAGCACATCTGTTTTTTCCTAAAGGCATTAGTTAGGCTAATAAAAGACATTACCTCTGCGTGCAAACTCTGCCACCCTTAAAAAGTACCAGCGGCTGCAATGGTCACCAGCCCCGTGGAAACGCAGGGAGCAGGATGGGGCGCAGAGGACAGGAGACATTTGCAAGATCTGCTTGTTTCCACCCTCTAAGACACCGCTGGTAAAGCCCAGCTTATCCTCTGCGAGCGCAGCACTGGGGTTGCTGGCACCCGAGCTGCCTCTTGCCTCCATGTCTGAGGTCAACCTAACCCTAATTCTAACCCAGATCCGTGTCTGAGGTCAACCTAACCCTAACCTAGATCCGTGTTTGGGGTCAACCTAACCCAGATCCGTGTCTGAGGTTGCACAAATCCAGCAGCATGTCCATGGGAAGCCTGTTGCTTTAGTTTACCTGCTCCCAGGCTCCAGCATGAGCCCCGTCCTCTTTTTCTTCTCTACAGGGCTCCAAGCAAAGTAAATGCTTGAAGAACCCTGGCAGAAGGGGGACAACCAGGCAGAGCCCCTGGAAGAGAGTCTCACTCTCTCCAAGACGACCTGCATCTCCACAGCTTTGGACCAGAGCTGCAGCAGGGCTGAACTCCAGGCATGCCCCTCACATAAATACCAGGGCAGCTTCTCCAGGGATACCCCACATTTAGGGATCTCTTGACCTTCCTAAACCCCTCCAGGAAGGCTCATACCACCTGAAGGCAGCACCGAGGAGCTCAGCCCCTTCCCCAGGCAGAGGGCTGCAGCAAGGTGCTCTGCTTTTGGGGAGGACTCAGCAAAGCAAGGCTCTCCCAACCCCAGCCCCTCACCGCCCGGCCGGCAGTCACATGCGGGATTTACAGCTCAATATTGATTCGTCTTCTGCGAGCTCTGCCATTACAGTCGGTGGCTTCTGCAGGAAAACAACATGAATCATAAGCTACAGGCTGCCTTCTCCCCGTGTCCGCGCTGTGTGACTCACCCAGCCCTTACGGGGGTCCTGGCACGAGGGCTGCCCCGCTCCTCCGCACCAGGGGACGGATGGGCGCAGAGGGAGGTGCAGGGGACACCATCTCCTGCGGGCACTTGGGGACTGAGTCATTACAGTCTCTGAGGTTTGTGAGCTGATCTCCAAGAAAGCAGCATCACGCTTTCCCTCCACCCAGGTCCTTCTTCCCCTGGCACAGGCTTCAAAGCCACCGGCACACGCGTGACAATGGCACTTCATAAAAACGCACAAAGCAAGGCTACTGCCTCGGCCAAAAACACACAAGGAAGCCAGGGGCCATCCTGAGGTCCTGAAGTGCCTTCAAGAGCAAGGCTGGAGACATCAGCGAGATGGGCTGGAATCCCAGCCTTCCATGGCCATGAAACAATCGCAAGATATAGGAGCTTGATATCTTGCTTCTGCCTTAAGTCCTAACCTCATTCTAGCAGGTTCAACCTCAACAGCCAAAAATAAAAGAACAGCTCAGTACAGAAGGTACATCTAGAAGATAAAATTCCACTAAACCGTTTTTCAGCAAAGCCCCAAGAGCATGAACAGCCAAGAGAGCAGCTCTGTCCCCAGCGCCTGGCCAGAACCCCACAATGTGGGATGCTTGGAGGGACCAGGGCCCTTGTCCCCAGCCCAAGCACCCAGAGATGTCCCCAGAATCAAACCCAGGTATAAAAGCCTGCAGGTGGAGAGGGGCAGGCAGTGCCGGTGACACTCTTCAGCAGGGACGCGCTCAGCCGTGCCATACTTCACCATGACACGCTACTGAACGGATATTAATCATTCCCTCTTCATTCCAGCCTCGGTTTTGACATGTGAGGCGTCTTTTTTCTTCTGTTTAAATTACCACCAACAGCGCATTAAATGCATCTTGTTCTAGAGCACTGACAGCGTCAAACAGAAGAAAGAGGGGAAAAAAACCCCAAAACAAGCTGTAATAAAAAGCCTGTATGGCTGGGATGGGTTTTCCATCCCCACCCAAACATAGCCAGACCAGCCCCATCAGCTTCCCAACGAGCAAAGCGGGAAAGGCTTCGTGTGCGTGAGCTTCTTCATCAGGGTCTGTGCTGGCGGTTCCAGGTCGCTAGGGAGGAATTTGGGGGCTGCAGCCAGCAGGGTGCCACAGCACACACCGGCACCCAGCAAGGTGACCCTGTGGGTGGCGTAGGGACTGGCAGGATGGCAGCATGGGAGGTCCTGGCTTCCCCATACCCATGCACAGATGCCCCAGGCATGGAGGGTGTCAGGAAACATAAGGGATGCCACCGCCTTCGCTGTCCTTGCCGAAAAGGAGCATTGACAGGGGTGAAGGGAAGATGCTCGGCCATCCCGCCAGAGACCAGCGAGGTTGGGGTTTTTTTCCTGCCGTATAAAGCCCCACACGTTTCTTCTATTGTTTAATTTCCTTCTTCTCCACCCACGGCAAGTTCACTCAGAAGCAAGGAACTTATTTCCTATTGAATTCGTCCTGGTTGTTTTATTTGGAAAAGGAAGACTTCCTCAGCCACGGTCCCCATGCACAGCTGAGTGGAGCCGGCACGGGGCTGCTCACCGCCCCGTCTGCACCAGCCCAGCCCCAGTGAAAAACACCTTCAAGACTAAAGGAATAAAGATGC
>NW_010396354.1:9093-9539 GCF_000710305.1 Buceros rhinoceros silvestris
GCTGCAGGAAGAGCTGCTGTTTCAAGGCTGTCACTGACAAAGGGGCCATTGCAAGGTGCTGGCTTCCCAACCCTGAGAGCACTGGGAGTGGGAGTCCAACCAGCCCCGCGGTGCGCTGGGACCGCAGGAAGGGAGAGTCCTGGCGCTGGGATGTGATAGCAGCGCTGGGAGCAAGCACCAGCCTCGATGGGAAGCAAAGTCTTCCAGGCGATGTCGAAAGGTGGCCAAGCTGGCGCATCTTCTGCACCAGCAGGTATCACAGGCTGCCCCATCAGCTGGGGACAGTGGTGGAGACAAAAAACAAAAGACTTGGGGGAAATCACGACCACAGCTGTGCACGAGAGGCCCAGGAGCTCCCCAGTGCCGGGTGAACACCGGGAACTCTTCCAGAGGGGGTGATAAGGTGCTTTACGCAGACTGCGGCCAGCCTTGCTGCGCCGTGTGGT
>NW_010396355.1:0-390 GCF_000710305.1 Buceros rhinoceros silvestris
ATGAGGATGATGAGACGGCGACATGGGGGTGGGGGACAGAGGGATAGGGAGACATGGGGACATGAGGACGGGGGGACAGGGGACAGGGATGGGGGACAAAGGGCAGGGGAGAGGGAACCTGCAGGGACACGGGGACAGGGATAAGGATGGGGATGGGATGGGGACAGGGGGACAAGGGACAGGGGACAGGAGGACGGGGGACAGGAGGATGGGAGGAAGGGACACGGGGACAGGGACCCTGCGGGGACGGGGGGACAGGGGAGGAGGACACAGACAAGACCCTGCGGAGACCCAGGGACAGGGACGGACCCGGTGGGGACACAGGGACGGGGGCGCTGGTGGCACCGGGGCCAGCGGCTGGGGTCTGCCGCGGGGCAGGGGGGGCGGGAG
>NW_010396355.1:448-1598 GCF_000710305.1 Buceros rhinoceros silvestris
ACTGGTGGTTGTACTGGTTGTACTGGTGCAAGGACCAGTAGCCATGGTGGTGCCGGTGGTGCTGGTTGTACTGGTTGTACAGGTCCAGGGGTTGTACTGGTTGTACTGATTGTACTGGTGCTGCTGGTTGTACTGGTGGTTCCAGCGGTGGTAATGGTGATGCTGGCGCCAGGACTAGTGGTTGTACTGGTTGTACTGGTGCAAGGACCAGTAGCCATGGTGGTGCCGGTGGTGCTGGTTGTACTGGTTGTACAGGTCCAGGGGTTGTACTGGTTGTACTGATTGTACTGGTGCTGCTGGTTGTGCTGGTGCCGGTGGTGCTGCTGGTTGTACTGGTGGTTCCAGCGGTGGTAATGGTGATGCTGGCGCCAGGACTAGTGGTTGTACTGGTTGTACTGGTGCAAGGACCAGTAGCCATGGTGGTGCCGGTGGTGCTGGTTGTACTGGTTGTACAGGTCCAGGGGTTGTACTGGTTGTACTGATTGTACTGGTGCTGCTGGTTGTGCTGGTGCCGGTGGTGCCAGGACCAGTGGCTGTGATGGTGCTGGTGGTGCCGGTTGTACTGGTGGTACTGGTCCAGGGGTTGTACTGGTTGTACTGGTGCCAGGACCAGTGGCTGTGGTGGTGCCGGTGGTGCTGGTTGTACTGGTGCTGCTGGTTGTGCTGGTGCCAGTGGTGCCAGGACCAGTGGCTGTGGTGGTGCTGGTTATACTGGTGGTGCTGGTGGTATTGGTGCTGCTGGTTGTACTAGTGCTGGTTGTGCTGGTGCTGGTGGTGCTGGTTGTACTGGTTGTACTGGTGCTGCTGGTTGTGCTGGTGGCGGTGGTGCCAGTACTGGCAGGTGTGGTGGTTGTGGTGGTGCTGGTTATACTGGTGGTGCTGGTGGTATTGGTGCTGCTGGTTGTACTAGTGCTGGTTGTGCTGGTGCTGGTGGTGCTGGTTGTACTGGTTGTACTGGTGCTGCTGGTGGTGCTGGTAACACGGGTGCCGGGACTGGTGGCTGTGGTGGCGCTGGTGATGCTGTTCTTACTGGTTTTACTGGTGGTGCTGGTGCTGGTCATACTGGTCGTACTGGTGGTACCCGTGGACCTGTCACCCCCCACCGTCCCCAAGTGCCACCCTTGGGGGGGTGTCCCTGTCCCCGGGGGGG
>NW_010396356.1:0-686 GCF_000710305.1 Buceros rhinoceros silvestris
CGCTTCCTCGAGGGTTAACAAAACAAAAGTCACGGACACGCCAGCGTAACATTCTGGCGGCGAACGTCTTCGCCGCGGCGCGGTTCCCCTTACGCCGAGCTTCTGCTGTAATGTATCACTATTGTACCCCGTGCCGCGTCTGACACCCAGTATGATTTCAGGTGTCATGCAGCAGGCGTTTAATTATTGGAGACGCGGGCTTAATGGTGTTTGTGTCACAGGGGCGAACGGGACAGATGGATCCTGACTCGAGGAGGCTGAAACGCTCCAGCCTCCGAAGCTGCCTCGCCTGATAACAGGTAATTTTACAAAAACGGTTAAATGAATCAGATTCAAACAAGGCCTGGCTCTTTCACCTGATCGATAGATCCGAAAGAAACAACGCCAAATGTCATGAGTTATGGTGCGGCACTGATGACCGTCAGGACAATGGGGAGAGCAAAGACAAATACACACCTTTTCCTCGGTTATTACTTTAAGCCTTTTATTATCGTTATTATGGGTGATTAAAAATCCCATTAATCAGATGCTAAACAGATTAAGCCCTATGAATTAATTTTCTGGAAATAACTAAGACAAACATTCTGTGCAGAGCTCATTTAATGAAATAGAAGCTGTTTATCTGCAAAATTAGGGCTTGAGCATATCTGAGCTTCAGCTGGAAAAATCCTCTCCTGTGTGGGCAC
>NW_010396356.1:821-2993 GCF_000710305.1 Buceros rhinoceros silvestris
CTGGTGGGGCACGGCAGGCACAGGCTGGAGCCGCCACCCATTTTTTACCCATTCTAAGTAAAAGAAAGATCTTGCTCTAAGTAATTTATGATTCATTACACAAAGAGCTCATTAGCTAGGACTAGAAAATAAAATTACAGTCATTTAAGAAATAATTCCTTGATTTAGTGTTGAAGAAAAGGAGGCTGCAGGGCAGAGGAAGCGTGTGTGGCCCAACGGGGACCGTGGCGCTCTGCCCGGGGAGGGGGCTCGGCACGGCCATGCCTCTTCCCTGATGAACCCAAGCCACCCCCTCCCTCGCCCAGCTCTGCCCCAAGGTCACCACAGCCTCGGCCGGTGGTTGCCGGGTTGCAACAGGGTGCCGGGAGGAGCCGCTGGCATCCCGGGGAGCATCGGCGCCCATCACCGCCGACCGCGCACAGGGTGAGGGATGGCCTCTCCGGGTACGTGGGAACCCACCTGAATTTTGGATGCGACATAGAAAAGCCAGTGCTGGGCATTGCCCGGGGCTGGGGGCAGCTGAGAGCGTGCCAGTCTCAGCTCCACGGTCCTCCGGACCACGAGCCCTGCAGTGACGCACCAGCGCTGGAACCCTAAGGGTCTCCTTCATTTCACCTTCGCACTTCCCCGTGCTCTGAAACTGCCCTAGGTAATTGGTTAGAACTTCTGGATAATAACAGGAAACGTTTTCATAGCACAGACACATCTCTACTGGTTGAGGTTGGTGCTGTTGTTCATGAATGCCAACAAAAAGGGGAGGAACAATGACAGCAGCCACCCAGGAGCCCACAGAAATGCTGTTGCCTCCTCAGACCAGCACCGGCAAGTTCAAACTCCCCTCGCTCGGCACCGTCCTGATGGACCCAGCGTGTTTGCTGGTTGGGGCATCACGGCTCCCTCAGAGCTGCTGCCCAACAGACTGTCAGCAACAGGAGGACTGGGCAGAGGAAAGCTCCGAGATGAGTTATGTTTTCCCGGATGCAATTTCATAATCGTGTTAGTCCATTGCAGTGACTGCTGACACCTTTTTAACATGGCTGTGTATCACATAGGTCCTCCTTGTGCCCTGCTCCTGGGTCCAGCCAGCCTTGTACCTGGCTCTGCAGTGGAGACCAAGGATGACCTCGAAAGAGCACCCTAAAACAAAGATGTCTTCTTCTGGAACACCAGCAGGACATAAATCTGGGGAACTCCAGGCTGGGGCAGCCTCCAGAGGTTGAGATTTACAGAGAAGACAAGAGGTTTTTGTGTGGGCTGAAGCGCTTAAGGCAGTGGAGGAGTACAGAGATTCGGCAGATTGAATTGCTCAACGGTCTCGATTCAGCCCCTGAAGCCACCAGCTCAGCAGTGGTGAGATTTTAAGTCAGGCTGAGGATGTTCTCGTCGGTGTAACTCCTGTGCCAGTCAGCCTTTTCTAAATGGGAGCCAGGATTCCTGTGGAACCATTTTTACCTGCCAATGATTAAACAACAAGATGGTTCTTATCAGTTTTGCCATTAATGACAACGAAACAGGAGAAGAGCATTAATTGATTTTTCACCAATATGTTTCCCTCCCACAATTACGGAGCTGCCTCTGGTCTATACAATGCCCCAGCGTGATTACGCTCCCGGTCCTGTCTGCCGGGCAGCCGTGGCGATGTCCTCCTCCTGAAATTACCCACCTACTCCCTGCCCTTATCCCCATCCCTGGTGGGACGAACAATCCCGACATCTGAGCATCTCTCTGGTTCCTGAGTAAGGCTTTTGTGCTAAAAAGAAAGCACTGGAGGAGCTTTTAAACCCAGTAGCCAACACTTAAAGAATCATCAGAGACAAGTGGACCTTCTGTTTGCGTTCATTTATAGCCTTCTCTAGCAATTGCCTATTGAATTACTATTTCTCGTGCCTGTTTAAATAAATAAGCGTATTTGTTATTGCTGTTGAAAGTTCCATGTTTGGCCTTTTTAAGTCATTTGATTAGGAAGTAGAGAGAATATTTCAGCAGCAAAGGAGGCACTGACAATCAGCGCTAGTGGGAATAATCCAATTCTCTTTGCCAAGAAGGGCAAGGGTCCTCCTAGGAGGTCAAAGCTCCCTTAGCACAATTAGAACTTTAATTAATGAAATTGGTTGAGCCTCCACCAGCAGAGCCAGCGTATTTGTCCCTGAGCATCAGAGAGCTGGGGGCGGG
>NW_010396356.1:3191-6059 GCF_000710305.1 Buceros rhinoceros silvestris
GCGGACCCCCCAGTGCCCCCAAAGGCAGGCGGACCCCCTGCCCCGCCGTGGCAGAGATGCGCCTTTTGGGCTCTTCCTTTAACAGCAAGAGCAAAATTGGCCTCGTTCAGCAGCTTTGTGTCGAGCGGCACGGCTCTCGGTGTGTCGTGCTGTTCAGACATGCTGTCTGCAATTAATATTGCATAACGGCCTCCTGATCCCTAAATTATGTATTTCTCCTTCTCAGCATCGTGTGTTTTTTACAGGATTAATTATTTTCCATCATTCCGCCTTTAGCAACAATCGTCTTAATTACGGGGGCCAAGTTCCGCTCTCATTTCTGCCTGGCGGATCCTAACGAAAGCCACGAGAGCCGGGAGAGGGATGTTGAAATAAAATGTTCCCCCCCTTGTTGATTAATGCGCAAAATTAAACCAAGGCATAATCTCCAGCTTCTGACTAAACGTGGCTGAGCACGTTCCTGCAAACCCCCAGGCAGAGAGGCTTTTCCGTGGGCAGCGGAAGCGTTGCCTGGTCCCCTCTAGCTACCTGGATCACCGAGAAGGGACCAAATGTGGACGAGTGGAAGCGAGATGCTCAGATGAAACCTCCGTGGGAACCAGCCACGGCTGTGCCACCATGACAGCACAGCGCTGGATTCTGTGGCTTTGCTTTTGGGGGTTAAAACCAGAATTGAGCCAACCCCCCTTCCCAGGCTCTCTTTCCCCGTCCCTCCTGCTCCCTGCAGCTCTTGGCTGCTGGCAGCAAAAGGGCTTATCTCGAGCTATTCCTCCCTTGCTTGCATTTCCTGACAGCCGCCTCTTAAACCAGACCCGGGCATCCATGCAGCGGAGGCTCCAATAAGTGGATCCACATGCAATATTCATGGACCGCTTCAGAATAGTTACAGATCCATCACACTTGGCAGCAGGACGGCGCGGGCTCCTAATGCTGGGCTTAAGCACCTTTTTGAACCGGAGCCCTGAGGATGACCACACTGCTCGGCCTGGAGAGCAGCCGAAGGGGCGGTGATGCCTGCTGTGGTTGGTTGGTTCGTCGGGGGCACGGGCAGCCTGGAGTCTCCTGTGATGGTGCCGATGAGGCCAGAGTCCCTCTGGTGATGTTTCCCATAAGGCAAAGATCTCCGGGAGGGGACAAGGAGCACCAGACAGTGTCATCACCCTGTCCCCATCAGTACTGCCTTCAGCACAAGAGCCCTGGGTGCTCCATGCTGACAACACGGCTCCTTCCCATCACAGCCCCCTGTCCGCGCTGCAGTCTCCCACCTGCCTCCATCTCACCTCTGGGGAAGCCCTGGGAAGCCCTTCGGAGACCTGGGGCTGTAGGACATCCCTGCCCCACGAAACCACTGCCCATGTGCCCGGCTGAAGCCATCAGACCGGCCCCCACAGTGCAGCGAAGCTGCTTGGGGCTTAATGCCCTCGCTCCGGGAACGGTTTGTTTACCAGCTTCTTCTGTGTCTGGCCAGCACCACACTGCAGCTCCAAACCCGATCTCATCCCCCAGGATTAATTTTTACACAATCATTCCGGAGCCTATGATAATCACTCCATAAAAAAATGAAGAGATTTGGGCGTTTTTTCAATGCAGAGGATTAGGTCTAAATACAAGTAATCTGCAGGAAGCTGGCTGCACGCACACCACTAATCGCTCCCACACTCTTCCCAGCTTTAGCCCTTTCATTAGTATTTTCCGGAGTGGGGCTGTTTGTCCTTGATGAGGTCAGGCCAGCGCAGACAGTCAGACACATCCCGAGGGCCATGGACATGTGCCAGCCCACAGGGGGTTACACGGGGGCAGAGGACAACATCTGCAGCAGCAGCTCAGGCGAGCAGCAGTGCGCTGCATCCCTGCAGTGCCCTGCATCCCTGCAGTGCTGTGCATCCCTGCAGTGCCCTGCATCCCTGCAGTGCCCTGCATCCCTGCAGTGCTGAGCATCCCTGCAGTGCACTGCATCCCTGCAGTGCCCTGCATCCCTGCAGTGCTGTGCATCCCTGCAGTGCTGTGCATCCCTGCAGTGCCGTGCATCCCTGCAGTGCCCTGCATCCCTGCAGTGCTCTGCATCCCTGCAGTGCCCTGCATCCCTGCAGTGCCCTGCATCCCTGCAGGGCTGTGAGCAGCCGAGGGGGGCTGGGGGCATAGCTGGGCTCAACTGCCTCTCGCTCGTCTCCAGAGCGGAGCCTCTGGTTTGGGAGCACTTGTGCTCTTCGCTCTGGGGTCTTCCCAGTTTGCTTTGGGAGGGAGGTGCCACAACCCGGCTGGAGGGACCGTTTAAAGCAAACTATTAAAAGAGGTGACTGGCTTAAACCCTGAAGCCTTTCGTAAAGTCCTGGTTTAACTAAGTGAAGTGTGAATAATAAATCGGGTGCTGGCAATGGCCCCACGCCAGGGACAGTTGCCTCCATGTTCCCTGAGTCCCCAGGAGCCTCCCAGGTGCTTTGGCCATCCCAGGCAGCCTCTGCTGGGCAAGGGCATCCTGCCTGCCCGCACCGCCGCAGCCCTCCCCTGGTGTGCCCCGGGTTAGAGCTGGAGGTGGATGAAGAGATGGAGCCCACCACGCTGCTGCAACACCTGCAGCCTTTGGGATCCCGTCCCCTGCACGTGCGTGCGCTTCCCCCGGTCACAGGGCTGCCGCTTCTGCCCGACTCTCACCTGCCAGGCTCGTGACGCCTGTCTTAGCTACCCCTCGTCTTGCAAAGCCCAGCTTAACTAACCCTTGTCTTGCATTTACAGCAGCAGGGACTGGAGGAGGTAACTGCCCTCCCCGTTGGCACCCCAGGATTATTGCTGGGTTTTGGCGTTGTTTCCCGCTGAGGCTTGGGGCTGAATTCCCACACATCCCTGGTGGGACACGCCAGCCTGTGATTG
>NW_010396356.1:6099-7864 GCF_000710305.1 Buceros rhinoceros silvestris
TGCCCGGTGAGGCTTGGGGCTGAATTCCCACACATCCCGGGTGGGACACGCCAGCCTGTGCTTGCGGGGACGGGCAGCCGGCTCCTGGGGCTGCCAGAAAGCGCAGGCTCAAAGCCTACATCATAAAGTCAGAAAGGGACGCGTGCTCTTTGTGTCCAGCAAGCGTTTTTGCAAATATAATTAAAATAAATACTTATCTGGGACTGCTCTGACCACAGGTATAAGGCTGCAGTGCCAGATTTTTAAAACAAAATAACTTAAGCACTTAGAAGAGGACTCGAGCAGACTTTGGGTACTTATGTTCAAAATAATTGTCCCAGGAAACCCAATTCAGCAGCCACCCAGGCTGAAAGCACTTAGGCACAGGCGGGCAGGCGTTCAACAAAGCATTTAGCTACCCCGGCGCTGCATCAGCAAAAACCTCGGGGCCTTCGGTCCGGGCGGTGACTCAGGGAAACCACAGGGACTCGGTGCTGAGACAGCTGAGGGTCCCACCAGGGACCCTCTGGGGTCCTGCCTGGGTCCCCCCTGCGCCCTCAGCACCCACCATGGTGCCACCCCCCGTGCTACTCTGTTTGCAGCGGGCTCCTGCCTCTGTGGGCTGCTGCAACTGCTTCAAGACTTGGGGAGAGGGTGGTTGGCCAGCGCGGCAGCGTGACGGGAGCCGCAGGTGGCCTGTTCCTCACCGCCTTCCCCGGGGAACCTGCTTTTGGTACAAGAGATGACGCTGCAAACAGCAGCCTTGGCTGCTGAAGGCGGCTGAGGAGGGAGAACGCCTCTGTTAGTAACCTCAAAGATCTTCACACACCGGCAGCCTGACAGGCACCTGCTTTAAAGGGACCCTTAAAATTATTTTGGATGCAGTCAGACAGACCAAGATCCCCCCTTATGCTTGGAGACCCTAAACACCAGCCTCAAAGGGAGGGAAACGGCAAAGATAGCCCGGGAAAGGTTGACCTCAAATCTTCAAGGCGCAACTTTCTTGTAGAGTTAGAAAGACCATGTCCCAATTCCGTGAATAAGTCAAAAAGTGGGAACCTTTCCCAAGCGCCCGCCCGACCCAACGGGTGTTTCCTCCATTGGCCTGAAAGCGAATCGATGCTCCCGGTTTCTTTCACCGTGCAGCTGCGCCTCCCTGCTGGAGTGCTGTCTCCTCCTCGGATGGTTGAACCCTTGTCTCTGCTCCAAACACGTTTCTTCTCTTCTTTGTTGTTTCCTAGCATCAGTAAAAATCACGTCGGATGCATCTGCTGGGTGTTGTTTTGTCGCTGGCAGGAGGGCGAGGGCCTGCAGGCTGGTCGAGCACTCACCACAGGGAAGCTGTGGTTGGGTTGTGTTTTGCTGCAGCAGATTTGATTTCTTCGTGTCTTGAAAGAGATCTGGAGGGCTCCTCCACCCACCGCTTTCCAGGCACGCATCGGCTGCGGGGCAATCCAGCGCCAACTCATTGAGCCAAGCACGTGGAGCACATCAGAGCCTCTGCAAAGAGCACCCGCCCCATACCGCGAGTGGCCCTGGGTCGGCGGGGACCTCTCCTCTCAGCAATCCCCTGCCCGGGTGCCCACTGGTGGGCAGAGCACCCATCGACCGCCCGGGGAGTAGGCTCTGTCCCGCCACCCCCACTGGGGGTGCAGGCGGAGGGGTCTCACATGGAGGGACACCCCACCTTGGAGAGCCTCGAGTCTCATCGAGAATTCCTACAGGCTTCCCGCTGTGTGCCACATATGACCTAGCAAACACGGATGGGTATTCACCACCAGCCAAG
>NW_010396356.1:8298-8837 GCF_000710305.1 Buceros rhinoceros silvestris
CACGTTCCCCGGCTGCGGGGCTGGCAGCTGGGTACCTGGGGTCCCCGCTCCGCGCGCCCGCAGCCTCCGGCGAGCCGAGCTCCTGCGTCAATTACAGGAAAATCAATGAAGATACTGTTCAGGACTCCTCTTCACCATTCAGCACGGATGATATCCTTCACTTTCTAGCACTGATTCATTTACTTTCAGCCTCTCCAGGGGCTCCTGACATATTGCTATCTCTGAAGAATCTGAAGCAAGAACTGCCTTTGTTTTCCACTGCAACTTGTTGGCACACGCAGGCTCCGGGGACGGCGCTGCCGGGGTTGGGGCTGGGGCTCACCACGGGCTCAGCAGGAGAGTGGCTGTGGCACACGGCAGGGTTTTCAAACGTTTCTTGCCAAAGCACCTCTCCAGTGCCCTCTCAGATATCACTTGCACAGAGATTGGGAGGATCAGGGTGCAAAGCGGGTCCAAAACCTGGGGCTGACGTGCCACTGGCCTCCTTCCTGCAGCTCCACGCTGTCCCGGCTGAGCTGTCCCCACCAGCAGTGACCCAG
>NW_010396356.1:8990-10346 GCF_000710305.1 Buceros rhinoceros silvestris
CCCCACTGCCCCGCCACGGCCAACACGTCCCTTCCTGAGCACCAAAGCCCTGCCTAGCAGAGTCCCCTGGCAGGGTTCATCTGCCTCTGCTGCCAGGGGCTTTGCCAGGGCCACCAGGACAGCGCGTCGCCTTCCCATGCTGATAAAAAGCCTCTGGTCCACGGACACCTTGTGTCTGACGGCCGGGGGACACCTTGAGTGGGCCCCAGGACATTGCGTGGCCGGCGGCAGAGGGGGAAAGCCCTGCTTGTCCTGCAGCCTGTGGCCGTGAAAACCCTGCTCTCTCCCAGGGTCTGGGAGACATTCTTCTGCCTGAGGAGTGCCAGGAAAGCGGGCAGGTTTATGGCTGCATGGGGGCTCTATGGTCTTAGCCCGGGATCTGTGCCCAGCCCCAGGACGCGTGGTCAGAAACTGTGCAAGGCAAGGTCAAGTCTTAGAGAAGCAGTTTATCCCGGGATGCCTGGGTGGACCTGTTGAAGCTGGGGAGGGACACCACGCGCTGGCTGGATGACAACAGAAACCATGTGAAGAGTCATGTGCAAAACCGATCTCCTGTATCAGAACGGGGTGAGTTCCTACATCCTTTTCTCTCTCCACCAAGGCCACAGGCATCCTGCAGGACTGGGCTAGAGACCTCCAGGCCGTACTCAGACCAAACTCCCACCGAAGGCTGAAGAACCGCACTGTGACGTAAAACCCAACCCTGCAAGCTCCTCGTGTTCCTCCTCTTCAAAGCGAGTTTCATGCATGGAGAGCTTGTGAGATATAGCCCAGAGCAAGGATGGTGCTACAGAGACAGCATTTATTATTTATAAGGCACTTCTATGAACCCGGGGCTCAGGGGCAGAGCGGTCTATGGGGGTGAGCTTTATAAGGAAAAAAAAAGGTAGCTTGAAGAAACACCGAAGGTGTTGCGGCATGTACAGGTCGTGTTCGTAGGGGACATTCCTCACATCACCACGCCAGGCGCTCTTGGAGCTCATGTGAAATTTGCCGGGTGATTGATGGGCCAGTTTAATTACCAGTAGGGTTCTTTTGGGTGGCAGCGTGCCCTGAACACCAGGCTCTTAAAGAACGAGGGGTCTTGCGAGCCAGCATCTGGTGTGGCGGTGCCATGGCGTAGGCTCCCGCAGCGCTGTACGTGCCGTACGGTGACGGCACGTGGTCTCGAGCAGCCCAGGCTCCCCGCAGCTCAGCCTGGGGGGGATCACTGGGGGTCTCAGCGGTCACTGGGGCTGTCGGGAGGTCACTGTGGCTGTCAGGCCAGGCCACCTCCAGCCTTTTGGCAGGTCACTGCCAGGCACCCCAAGGTGATGGGAAGGGCACTCTGGGCACCTCGAGGCAGTCGAGGGCGCG
>NW_010396357.1:0-12234 GCF_000710305.1 Buceros rhinoceros silvestris
CCCTGGCCCGGCGCCGGCACCGCGCTCCGCCTTCACACCGCCGGCTCGGGAGCTCATTTGCCTTTTCCTGCAAACGCGTTTTGTCCCTTAGCAGAGGCAGCTTTAAACTTTCTTTCCAAACTGTTAATTAGATATACTGTACTTTGCTCGCGTTTCGTGCAGGCGAATGAAAGTGCGAGGCTGGAAACGCTTGTGACTCAAGGCATAGTTATTCGGGAGCTACAGAAATACCTCTGCCTTCCTTGTTTAGCTGGGCTATACCTGCGAGTTGTGACTGTGCCTTCTCCGAGATACTGTTAGTCTCGGTGACACCCAGAGACAGAGGGGATCAATAACGATTTGGGTCCATTCTGGGTTAATCAGACACTCGGGTGAATATACAAAGAGGGAAGTGTAAGTTTATCTTGTCTCTGAAATCTCATGGAAAATAGCATTGCCTTTGTTGTCCATGAATTACACTACGGTCCCGTCTCCCTATCACTGGTCTCGTCATTGAACGATAACTTGCTTGTGAGAGAACTTGATGCTTTTGTAACTAACGCTGTTACCTTGAATGTGATGATTAGCTTATTGAACACCAGAGGGAACTCTGAATAGGTAATTCATTCGAGGGAGATATATGCTTATTTTACTGTTTATGTTCTCATTACAATGGAATCTAGAAGGAAGCAAGGGTTGGTAAGTAATAGGCTGCTGGTATGCACCTAGGATTGGCTTCAGCTTGCTTTACAGTTCTTTTCTTAAGGCGTCAACCCCAAAGCTGCGTGGAAGAATCTCTTTCGGTTTTGGGTTTTTTTTTTACTTTCTAAAGCTTGAAATATCTAACTGGCTTTACAGGAGCAGGGTTGTGTACCATGCTGTAGGCAAATCAGCTGGTGACCCATTGACTGTGAGCTAGGAAGATTATACATGCACTTTGGGCTGGTGCTTAATGCCTAGCCTGCCTCTTGGGTTGTGAGACAGATCTGGCGCGCTTGGGAACAGGGGCTGCCACCTCAAATGGAGAAGCCAGAACATAGCAGGCTTCCAGCCAAAACAGAAGGGAAGAGATTAGCTTCTGAGCCTTGTATGGCTTGTCCTCTTTGCCTTGAATACTTGTGGGTCTGAAGCCTTGGTGGGTACCTAGTCTGACTGCACGTGAATGCTGTCTTTCTTAGACATGTTTCTTAGAATGTTGTCTTCCTTAGACTATATTACTTAAACCAATACAGAAAGTAAGTGATGGTGGTGTTTGGGAAAGGAGTTTGAATGGTGACTTCTGGTAGCAAAAGCTTCTTAAATTATCTGACACAACTGTAAGAAGCTGAGGTTGACGCACCAGAATGTGATGCTGTGTTTTATGGTAAAATGAAACCACCAAAACATGCACCTGAAGCAGTGGATGCTTGTGATCAGCACTGTGTTACAACAGTGCTGATAATCAGAATTCATTGATACTCCTGGCTTGTCAATGACATGGGAAGGATAGAACAGTAAATACACTTGTGACTCTGACTTATGCTTCAGGAGCTGAAGCATCCAGCTGTTCATCCTGTCCCTTTGCCAAAGGTTACTCTGCCATTCAGCCTTGTTTTCTGTTGGACTTTGAATCTGCCAGAGTTTACAGCCTGGTATGGGAATGTAAACTGCATTTTATGGCTGTTCATGTTACTGTGTGATGTTGTGAAGTCAGGTAGCGTGAGGCTCTTCATCTTTGTCCTGGCAGAGGGACAAGGCAAACAGCTGGGGTCAGACAAAATGAGCTGCAGTTGTGAACCAGAGCCTATAAGCAACTATGTTCTTCTGAAATGGCAGATGTGACTCCAGCAAACTGCCTCGTACCGTGTCTTGGTGGGCAATGGTAGTGGGGAGACAGCTCAGCACAAGAAGAGGTTGTGTGACTGTCTCAGTAGATCAGTCACAGCATAGAGGGCTTAGAGTCTCAGAAGGACATAGATGGTGCATCCAAACAGCTCTCCTCTTCCTCTCCTCCTCCTTCATCCATTCTGGGAATTAGCAAGTGAACAAAGGATTTTTTCTTTTAGCCAAATCTTCTTTTGTACATCTGACTTAAAGATATATATTATGTAAAATATCCTCACTGGGCTCTGCCCTTCTCTTCTGCCCGAATTTTCCTACAGATGTTGTTGGAAGTGGGATAAAGGCTTAATATAGCTTTACAAAACTGCCTTGCATGCAGATGCTCTCTAATGAAAATTACAGTCTCTAGGGGGATCTCTTCATGACATCTTTTGTTGAGAACAAAAACCTTGCAGTGACTTGTTGCTAACGGGTTTGGGTTCTGGCTTGGTTTTGAGAAAATGGTTTGGACATTTATTTATTTTTATCAAGGTATAATGCTAAGCATTTGTATTTCTGTAATGGCTATAATTTGGAACTTTTCATACACATTTAAATTATTTATTATATCAAGCACTGAGTGAAAATATTTATTACACTAGCATCACATTCTGAATATTGAATTACAACTGTAAAATTAAGGTAACAAGCTTAAATTGGGGTTTCCAACTTTAAGCTCTTGCCAGCAAGCAGTTAATGGCAATGTTAACTGCTAGTAAAGTAATTGCTACCATTCTTTTGCTGTCATTTTATTCTCACTCTCCTCCAGTCAGACTGTTCTGTGGAAATATAATGAATATTCACCAAAATAGCTTGGTATCATCACTTACGCAATTTCTCATCAGATCCAATGTGTTGATGAGCTAATGTGCACTTGATTAAATATACTTGATTTATGCAAACAAAAACTGTAGGTCCTTCTTGAAGTACAGGTAGCACCTGCACAGCTGTTAGTGAGATGAGAGTCTAAATAATTAAGATGGAATTAAGTAAACAAACAATCCCAATGTGATGTTCCTCCTACTTCTTCACCATTATCTTTCAGTTCAACACAGTTGTGGATATTTATTCTGGCTTTTCTTGCAAGTTTTCTTGTCCACCATGGGAAGTTGTGAAGCTCAGTTTACAGTTGGGAGGGCTCCACTTCTGTTTAAATGACTACCATTAGAATAACAACAACAACAACAACAAAAACTCAAAACCAAAATCCCCCAAACATTAGCAGCTATACTAAACCTAGTATACTAAATGTAGGGGTAATTAGAATTAGTGGAGTATTACTTTAAGAGTTTTGCTCAAGTATGAGGCTGGCTCGGACTTGATACTGGTCTATTAATCCTTGTTAAAAAAACCCACATAAAACAGCACAGCCTGAGACAGTCATTGAGGAGATGCCTCTTAAAAATAAATAAATAAATGAATAAATGGATAGTCAGTGGTTTAACCTTCTATTCTTTGCTTGGTCAAAGCTCGTGTAGACAAAGTGGAAATAATGAGTTTAGCTATTTTATATAACCAAAACCTCTTTTAACTGTCTACAAAGCTGCTCAGATCTGACTACAAAAGAAGCCATGGAGTTCTTGACCCTGGAGACTCAGAGGATGGATGGAGGAGACAGAGGGCATTTCTTGCCCAAGACCTGGAGAAACAGGTCAGACTGAAAAGCTGTTCAGGGTACCTCGTGTAGTTGGGACTTACTTACTTTCTTTAGGCAGATAGTAATTTGGTTATCTGTTAAAATCAAGTACTTCTGTTTCTGTCTCTGCAGTTAAATCTCTCTAAATGCATAGCTTTTTGATCTCTCTGAGTTTCTATCTCATGGTTGCGGGAAGACTTACTTGTTGACATAACATCTATAAGTTATTGTGCTTAGCAAACATTAAAAACAATCATTAAAAAGAATCTCAGAGTCAGTTTGATCAGCCCCTGCTCAATTGCTCAGCCTGAGACCACCACAGCATGGGTTAGAGTTTTTCCTCAGAAATGCATCAGCAGAGCTGTGGTCACCAGCCATGTGCTCATTGGGACATTCATTTTCTCTTTGGAATTTGGCTTCTGGAAGCCGGTGCCAGCTGGATTGATGGTTAGCTCTGTGCTGAGCTCCTCAGGCTCAGGAGCCTCAGCACTCGTCAGTGGACTGAAACTATGTGTTACCTTCTGAGGAGCTTCTGACCTTGCACCATCTTTGTGCTTAGCTTCCAAGTTTCTGCCTTTCAGGGTTCATTATTGACATCCCCTCATGCATTGCCTGCCCTCAAGCAAATAGCTTTGCAAACCTGGAAACAAGTGTAATTATTAGTTTTGATTTATTCAGTCGAAGTGTGTTGTCTTCAAAAAGTTAGTTACCTAATTAAAACCTTATTTCCAGTGTTTCAGTTGCTTTTCATTTTAACTAGCTTTTCATGTTAAGTAGCATCACTAATTTAAGGCCACAGGTAAAAAGTGGAGGCAGTGAGTCTCAACTCTGTGCCCAGCAAGATCACAGAGCAAATCTTTCTGGATACTCTGCTAAGGTACATGGAAAATAAGGAGGTGATTGGTGACAGCCAACACGGCTTCACTAAAGGCAAATTGTGCCTAACAAATTTGGTGGCATTCTGAGATGGGATACAGCATTGTGGATAAGGGAAGGGCAGACGTCATCTACCTAGGCTTGCACAAAGCATGTGATGCCATCCCACACAATATCCTTGTCTCTAAATTGGAGAGACATGGATTTGGCAGATGGACCACTCAGTGGATAAGGAATTGGCTGGATGGTTGCATTCAAAAGACTTGTAGTCAATGATTCAATGTCCAAGTGGAGCCCAATGATGTGTGGCATTTCTCAGGGGTTGGTATTGGGGCTGGTGTTGTATAATATCTTTGTTCGCAACATGGACAGCGGGATTGAGTGCACCCTCAGCAAGTTTACCATCTAGCTGAGAGGTGTGATCAAGGTGCTGGGGGGTCCCAGCTGGGATCAGTTCCATCCAGAAGAATCTTGACAGGCTTGAGAGGTGAGCCCATGTGAACTTCATGAAGTTCAACGTCTTGCACATGAATCAGGGCAATCTCTAGCACAATTACAGACTGGGAGATGAGTGTATTGAGAGTGGCCCTGCGAAGAAGGACTTGGGGATACTTGTTGATGAAAAACTGAATATGAGCCAGCGGTGTGAGGTTGCAGCCCAGAAAGCCAACTGCATCCTGGGCTTCATCAAGAGAAATGTGTCCAGCAGGTCGAGGGACATGATTTTCTCCCTCTACTCCACTCTAGTGAGACCTCAGCTGGAGTACTGTGTTCAGCTCTGGAGCCCTCAGCATAAAAAAGACATGGACCTGTTGGAGTGGGTCCAGAGGAGGATCACAAAGATGATCAAGGGGTTGGAGCACCTCCCCTGTGAAAACAGGCTGAAAGAGTCGGGGTTGTTTGGCCTGGAGAAGGCTCATTATGGCAGCCTTCCAATACCGAAAGGAGCCCTACAGGAAAGCTGGAGAGTGTCCTTTTACGAGGGCATGTAGTGATAGGATGAGGAGTAATGGTTTTAAACTGAAAGAGGGTAGATTTAGATTAGACGTAAGGAAGAAGTAATTCACTGTGAGGGTGGTGAGGCACTGGAACAGGTTATCCAGAGAAGCCATAGATGCTCTTTTCCTGGAAAAGGGAAGTATTCAAGGCCAGGTTGGATGGTACTTTGAGCAACCTGGTCTAGTGGAAGATGTCCCTGCCCAGGGCAGGGTGGGTTGGAACTGATGGTCTTTATAGGTCCTTCCCAACCCAAAACATTCTGATTTCACAATTTTGGTAATTTGCATTGAATGGATTTTGTACTACTTGGTAGTCACCGTGTCCTTTATGTCATAGATATGCTATCTTTCTTTCTTTCTGTGAAAGTTGTTTAAAAGCCTTCTCAGTCCTACAACAAACCAGGAAGCTGTGGAGAAGCTTTGCTCCTAAACTGTCCTTCCCCTCCTTCTATGCTGGACCAGCACAGGTAGACCTGTCAGGAGCATTCTGCCATATTAAGCACATAAGAAATGCCTGTGATCAACACAACTTGAAATAAAAAAAACATGGCATTTTTACCACTTCAACTGAATTGTTACAGAATGTACATCTTTAGAAGAAGGTATGTTCAAGCTCGTTGCTGAATAGACCTGGCTAGTGTATTTCCAGTTAAGCTGGATTAGGTCTATGTGTCGATTTGGATTGAAGGAAGCTCTCATAAACCTTACGCTAATCTTGCTGTGTCTAGAGGGATTGTTAGGGAGATAGCTCAGTTTTCTGGAGAAGTTATGCAGAAATCAAGATTTATCACATTTCAAACTTAACTGTCTGTCTATACTAACTATGTTTTAAATATGTAGAAATTTCAGGAGTGAACTCCTTGCATCTTTTCGCCCAGGGCTCTTGTTTAACTTCTAAACAGTATCTCTTTCTGCTGGATGTATGCAAGAGCCATATATAAAGAAGATCTAATTCTTACATTCTTGCAATTCAAAGTCAAAAATATCCAGCTTCTCTCTTAAATACATCAGAATACCCTTAATTTGTCCTTCCTTAGTATGTTGCCACAGCAGTTGTATTGACCCTTATGTGCTGTGTTCATTTAATCAGTATGAGATGAATTGGTATAAACTTAACGTTGGGCCTGTTGAAATGTGAAGCAACGAAAGCAGTAGTTTAACCTCTTCTATTTCCAGCCTTGTGGGATTAGTAAGTAGTTAAAAAGCTTTAAAAAGTTTTTCTGTGCAGTTTATATCCACATCATCAGCATTTGGACCTTTATCCATCGTGAACTGACCAGCACCCCTTGTAAACTCTATTTGGGATTCCGATGCATGCACATCACTCTTATGGGTATAAGTTAGAAACCTAGAAAAGCAACTGAAATGGGTCACTTTGGGGATATTTGTTTTTCCTCCCAATCATGCTAAATGGAGATGGTTTTGTCTGAGAGGCTTTTACTCAGGCACAAATTGGCTTTGTGAGTACTTTGAAGAAGTTTTTCAACAAGAGTCGATAACTACAACCAGGAGGCTGGCTTAGTGACTAGGAATATGGACCTGCCATGCACTCCAGGTGTTGTCTCCTCCTGCCTACCCAAGCTGTTGAGATGAAAAACCAGAAGACTTTAACTTGCCCTGGCGATTCCATAGCACTAAATGGTGGTATGAATTTACTTATTAATATATTGGATAAAACTCCAGAGAGGTGATGTTTATGTTTATTAACAGATGGCCTCTTCATTTGACATTTAACCAGGGAAAGATCTGCAAGCATTTCACAGTCCATTGTGCATTTAATTCAGTGTTCAGTAACATTAGTGAAAATGCAGGGCAATACCCTTTGGGGTTTTTGTTTGTCTGTTTGTTTTGTCTTTTTTAATTTTGTTTTAGAATTTGGTAGTTTGGGGTTTTTTTTTTTGAGACTGTCATTCAGAGTTTAGGGTCAGAGGTGCAATCAAGTCCTGCAGTTGTTTGACCATCTCACTCGGCTATTGCTTGCGGGCTGAACAAATGCTTGGGCTAAAGCATATCTTATCTTGAAAATACTGAGAAAAAGAGAATCCATCTTTAAGAATGTTGTTCCTGTTCATTTCTCCCTGTTCAGATTTATATCTTGTTTCTAACAGGAGCCTTCTATGCTTTTGGCTTGCATCTGTTGGTCCCCTTTAAGGCTTCCTGTGGCTGTATTAAAGTGTTTTTTATTGCTGGTAATTCTTTTTCCTTAAAGATGATCAAGTAAACTGTCAGTTGTCTGTGTGGCTTATCAGAAGGACTGAATCTTTAAATCTGATTATACATAATGCTTTTTCCCCCCTCTAGACACTAATTGCTTTTGTGGCTCTGCTCTGCATGTTCTCTGATTTTCAACATCTTTTTTTGAGCATCAGCCATGGAACAGGGCACAGTATTTCAGGACCACTCTTCATCATTGCATACCCCATCCCACACCACTCAGTGTTTCCATTCACTCTCATGTCTTTGCATCCGTGAATCACATTAGCCCTTAGAATAACAGCAAGCTCTGAAAGCTTGAGGCTGCGATGACCTCCTCTTCCCTCTTTGTTTCTTTGGTTTTTAAGGTCACAGTCCTCTGATTTGCAGACCTTACCTGTATTCCTTGCTACTGGATATGTCTATCTGCATTGAGATGTCTTAAGACTGTTTTGGTTGAAGTGAACCCAGTTTGCAAGTAACTGAGCTAATTCTATGTGATTTCCTTTCTATTTTTATTTATCATGCTACTAAATCATGTAATCCGTTAATTTTACCACCAAGGACATGCTTATTTCCAGGTAGCTAATAAAACACTGAGATAATATAGAATATAATTCCAGACACTGCAGACTGCAAAAGGAGCGTTGTGGTTGCATGGTGATGTTACTCAGAAATGAAAAATTTTTTTGAGATCTTTTGGTTGACTGATTTTTAATCTATTTGGCCTATATGTATTGACAATCCTGTTTTTAAAATCCTGTTGATTTGATGTTTGTTGACTGTATGACACATCTTTTAAGTCTTCAGTTGCAGTATTCATTGCAAAATTGAGAGGTTTCACCTTCCTTACTTTTCCCCCTTTTGCATTTATACAGATGAAAACTAGGAACTTCCTACAATGTCTTGAGATGCCACGTCCAAAATGATTCCTTGCTTAGAATACCCAGAAACCCACTGAGCAAGCTATTTCTCTTTGATTGTGAATGTTGCCCAGACCCTTGTCTTACGTCTCCTCTGAAGCATCTCTTCTGTGTCTCTCCTGGCAGGAACAAGTACGCATCAAAAGGCACTTCATCCTGGAAGCTATTTGCACAGAAGCCTGAGTCCCGAGAAGTCTCTTTTGCTAGCAGCAACCGTGCTGCTCAGGTGGGCTAAGAACTCATTTGGATTTTGGTTCTTTTTTTTTTTAAACTCCTTTTCTTCTTCCAAAGCGGCATGTTGCTTACTTGAGAAGGAGTAGGTCCTCTAGGAGAGCACTGCAGTGTGGTTGGCTTGATGTGTTGAGACAGAGATGGCTGTGTGGGGTTTACTTGGATGTGCTTTGGGCTTAGGTTGAAATATTACAGCCTCAAATTTAGTGCAATAATCTGGCATGAAAATGTATTTACTTTGTAATTGTCTTGGATATTGTCTGATTTAATAGTGATTTTTAGGTGTATTTTTATACCTCCTGGACCTGTAGCGTAAAATGACATTAAGCAATTTGTGCATGTGAATCATCTCCAAGGTAACTTAGTTATGGAAACATAGTATCTCAATTGCTCAGAGTAACACTTTCCACTTCTCTAATTGCACTTTTGCAGTCCTGTGTTGCTTATACTGCTACTGTTCAAATTATTGTGTACAGGTGTGCTTGGTAAGGACGTTCCCATTTACTTTTCCCAGTTGTAGCAATTAGTTATTATCTTTTCATTTTGATCCTGAGGCTTGTAAAATAAGTGAGTAAATGTAAACAGCATCCTTGAAACTAAACTCTTAATGGTATTTTCTTGTACTGATAATCCAAAGAGGCAGACTGCGTTTTCTGTTGTCTGTGGTATAATTAATCTACTTGAATTATACTTGAACAAGAACTCTGATATCAGAAGAGGGTTTAACAGCATTGAAAGTTAGGAGCTTTTGAATGAGGCAGCACTGAAGAGTTCCTGTATATTATTACTCAGCTTGTTGGGAAAAGAGGCTGCTAAATGTGTGGCCAGAAATGGCTGTGTACTTGCTTCCTTTCCCTGCCTCTCGTAGACATCTTTGTTTTGCTCACACCTTTCACGTACAGGAACGAACTGGGCATGGCAAGGTTGTTTGCCTCTGTGTCTCTGTTCCAAACTGAGATGCTCCTACACCATGCTAATAGTTCAGTGGCATTGGTCAGACAAAATAGGCATATCTGCTGGAATACCAGAAGAAGTCTGGGCCGCTTTGTGTGCAGATTTGGTGTTCAGAGTGCCATGTATGCAATCCACTGTACGCAGTGGGGTCCTGTAGGTTTCTTGACTGGGGACTTCATGCATTGGTTTTTTTAACTGCCTTTAGGAATTATTTTCATTTCCCTCTGATTTTTTTAATTTATTTCAGCTTTGTCTCTTTTGGAGGAATTTTGGGGAATCTGTAGATGAAAAATACAGTTTAGTGGTATTTTTGTCATATGTAAGTAGGGCAAGTCGATGCTGCAGCATTCCCTCTTGACCAGGAATGGTGGGGACCTGCTAATTCTGTCCTATGTCCTCTTCCCAAAAGCCCCTATGCCAAAGAAGACCTGCATCCCCAGATTTCTTGGCTTGAGCAAAACCTTCTTTAAAGCACTTTCATGTCAAGTTCGCTGTACCCACGAGATGACTTGGCACAGGGGATAGTGTTTCTGTTCCAAGTGGGTTAGCAGCAGGCACAGACCATCTTTCAATGATAGGAAGTCTTCGGTGGCAGCTCTGCTCTAAGTAGTTCATGCTGTCACTGGCTAGTAGCTGCTTGGTTGTGCTACCATGGCTGTTTTGTAGAGCTGCTTTGCTATGAACTGGACAGGAGAGCTGATCTGATCTTATACTATATTGTATGTAGTTGTTATATAGCTTTGAAAAAAATATCTAAAAGTTTTTCTGCATCTCTGATGTGTTTTACAGCACAGCCCTGCAAACTATTGCTATTTTGCAATGTTGGGTTGAGAAGCTGGAAGGCCAAAAACAAAAGGAGGATTCAAGACCTGCTTAAACTAATTTTGTTGCCAAATTCTTTGTGTTATCAAGCCCCGCCTGTGTCTGTAGCTGTCTTCCTTTCCTACCCATCCCCTCCTGGGTGGCCCTGTTAGTCAGGGAAAAAGAGGCTTTTGCAAACAAAGTTAGGGTGTTGAGCTTCTGCTTTCAACAGCAGCCGTGCTCCTTTGTTTCAATTGGGAATAATATGAGCTGGCTTTAAACTGAATATAGCCATTTTGCATATTACTGGCTAGTGCCTTTATTCTCTGTGGGTGCTCTAAATATCGTGTCCATAAGCACTTCGTGGGGGAGCTTTCTTGGTGCCTTGATTTTCTTTCTCGGCTAATGACCTCCTGTGCACTGCTAGTGCACTCGGTAGTGTTAACTATGCACATAGTCACTTCCTTTTCCCTCTTACCTCATTTTAGAAGACTTTGCTCTTCAATCTTGTAAATGGGGTGATAATTCCAAAGCAAACAGCTTCCAGTCCTTTCTTGCCAACTTTTGCCCACAAAGTATGCAAAGTAAACAGAGCAGCTAGGAAATTAGTTATGTACCTTCTCTCCTAGTGCAAGGCATGGAAGGGTGGTTTGTAGCTCTTCAAGTAATGAGTAAAGGGAGGGAATGAGTACTTGGTATGCCGAAGTTGTGTTTTAATGTGTGTAGCCATTGCTCAGGTCATTCATGTTCTTAAGAGGCTTTAGGAAAACCTTGTAAAATGTGAGGCTTAAAAAAAATCTGCCCTCTTCATGTATTGAACATAAAGGTGTTTTACTGCTTGTAGCAGAGAAAGAACATCAAAATACCAAGGATGGGGTAAAAGAAGTATAGACAATTTTCTTCACATATCAAAAATAATTTTGAAGCAGACTTTACCTAAATATGAGGATTCTTACCTCTCTTAGGCTCTTGGTGAAAGCTTAGAAGGATTTCCAGGTACTACCATGATGTTTATATGTTTGATTTAGAAACCATGAGTCTGGATGCTGCAATGTGGGTACACAGCAGCCACAGGGAATGATACCTGTAATAGGATATGCAGATGCCATCATGATGTATTTATCCAAGGCGACAAGTGTAGGCAACTATTAAAAACCGTGAATTTAGGAAGTTGAGAAAGAAATGGTTAATGCTTAATTTATTTAGCTCCAGCCTTGGTATTGAACAGCCTTTGTCCATTGAGGATTAGGAAACTTTGTTAAATGTGAAAACTAGACCTAAGGTTATTGACCTGAGGCACAGCTACAAGGGGATGGTGTGACTGTAAAGAGGAATAACCATTATGGGATCTCCTCCAAATGAGAGAGGGCAGGTCCCAAGTGTACAAGACTTGCAGGAATTAAAATCAACAGTAAAGTTGGTTTTAGTTGAGTCTAATGAGGCCATGAGCACAAACACAATTTCAATGTAAAGCTCTTGTGTGTGGCAGCACAAATAGAAAACTGGAGCCCCCCACCCTGTCCCCAAAGGAGACCTTTCATTAGCAATTTTACTCCCTTGGCATGTCTCAAAGGGTGGTTTCGTAACAACCCACAGTGGCTCTCCTTCACACATTTCTGACCACTTCATAAAACTAGCTATATGCACAGACTGCTCTACTCCTTTCCAGAAATAGGATCTGTTACTAAAAAAAAAAAATATAGATATATAAAAATATAAAATTATATGCATTATGTGTAATATTTAGAATATATTTTATCATTACAATTAATGTGTTTTTTAA
>NW_010396358.1:0-391 GCF_000710305.1 Buceros rhinoceros silvestris
AACTACCGGAGCAACAGACCGCTGGGGCCACCGGTCTCCCCCGTCTCACGTAGAAAAATAAGCCCAATGTGCTTTATATATATATATGAATATATAAATATCGATATATATATATAAACGGCGGCGGAAGCGCGGCGCCGGGCTAAAAAAAACTCACTGCCCATGTCCCGGGGCGGTTTCTCGGTGTCGGGGTCCTCGTAGTCTGACTCCATCTCGATCTTCACCTGGGGCACGGTGCAGATGGGGTTCCGGGAGTAGTTAAACGCGGGAGATGACGGGCACGAAATCTTCAGGTGAAGCGTGATACTGAGGAGGAGGAGGAGGAGGCGGAGGGCGGCAGGGAGGTGAGCAGCCAGGAGGGGGCACCAGCCTCGCCAAACCGCACCCGAAC
>NW_010396358.1:489-1144 GCF_000710305.1 Buceros rhinoceros silvestris
CAGCCAGGCGTGGGCACCCGCATCGCCAAACCGCCCCCGCACCCCCCACAAAGGGCTCTGGAGGATGCAAAAATTCGTAAAAATACGATATTTTGCCTTTAATAGGGACAATCTGTGGAATTCGCAGCTGGGGGTGCAGAACACCACCGAGGTTTCAGGATCCGGATGGACAAACCACGCCCTGCTCTGGCGCGGGACGCGCCAGCCCCGCACCCAACCACCCGACAGCCGGGTCCGGCAGAACGAAAGCAGCCAGAACACGGGGGGTGCCCCGGAAATAGGCTCAGACACCTCGGAAGTGCCCGAGGGTGACAGCAACGGGCTCGAGTGAGTGACGCTCGGCCGGGAGCACTGGCCGGTGACCCTGAAACTGTCCCCGTGGGGATGGGGGAGCGGGTGGGGGGTCCCGCTCGGTGCCGTTTACCTGCGATCCAGGTCTGAACCGTTCGGGGAGGAATCAGAACGCAAAGCTCCAGGTGGAGGACCTCTTTCCTGGGGAGACACGGAGGTGAAACACTTCCTGGGGGAGGAGGGAGCCCCCCATAACACCCCCACTCATCCCCCTCTCCAAGCTGCCGCCGGGTCCAGCGTCCTCCGGAGGGTGGGAAGAGAGCAGCTGGTTTTGGGGGGCACTAGAGAAAGAGAGAGGACCCGG
>NW_010396359.1:0-210 GCF_000710305.1 Buceros rhinoceros silvestris
GCTCTGGCCCACCCAGCCCGCCCCGGGCTGGGAACCGCTCCCCGAGGAGCCGCCGCGGGGCTGGCTCTGCTTGGCGCTGCAGTTACTGCCGGACGCTCACGGCCCGCTCTGTGCACTGCTCCATGTACCCCCTGCTCACCGCTTTCCTCTCACAGGTGCGTTGACTGGCATTTTAATACTGATGATTATTTTTAACAAATACATAAAATT
>NW_010396359.1:354-1977 GCF_000710305.1 Buceros rhinoceros silvestris
TAAATAAAATTTAAAAGTAAAATTATTTTGAAATGACGGTGACCACCAGCAGTCTCCTGCCCCTTGTGGGGCTCAAGGTAAAACCCCCAGAACCGTGTCAGCAGAGGGGCAGCTCCCCACACCTTTGAGTTCACCCCCTGCATCCACCAGTCTGGATTTACTCCAGCTGGTACCGTGGGGTCTTCTGGCCTCTTTCACCTCGCAGGACCACGCAGGATGCTGGGAGCAGGCACAGGGTTCACCTGGTGCTCTGGTACCAAGGTGCACTAACAGGCCTCACCAGAGCGAGAGTGGGGCGCAGAGACACCCCTGTCCCCAGCGGCCGAGGCCACGCTGAGCCCCCGGGACGCTGGGGAAGGGCTGCAGCTCCTCTGAGCCACCCACCGAGTTCGGCTCTGTCTGGCACTGACTCCCAGCTGGTGCCTCCTGCCTCGGCCACTCAGCACAGCTGGTGACTCTCTGGTCACTGCTGAAGCTGTGTGGGGAGCGAGCAGCGGGCAGAGAAGTCTGCTCTGAGGTGGATTCTCACTCTCAGCCAGTTCCCAAGAGCTCTGCTGCATCACACGGGTGAGGGGAGCGCAGGCTCTCCCAGTGCTCTGCCCCTGAACCACCCCCACCAACCAGTGATGAAGCACTAGATGGAGAGACAGCTCAAGCACTTGCTGACAAGGGCTTTCCCTGTGGCACCAAACCCACAAGCTGACCAGGGCACAACCAACACCCACAGGAGGAGAAATAACCCCAAACCACTGCCCCACCAGTGATCCTTGCAACCTGAACGTCTCTTCCAGAAGGGCTCCCCTCAGCCTCAAGACACCCAACCCCCCAGTCCCAACCGCCACTAAAGGGCCTTAAACAAGTTCAGGACACTGAAGAACATAAAGAACACGCCCACAGCTCCAGGAGCTGCAGACTCCGCTTGGTTCAAACACACCTCAGACCAGGATCACCCTGGTACCAAACAGAAAAGCCAATACTTAAAATCCAGCCCTTGAACCGTGACAGTTCTCAGGCTCATGCTGGATCCTTTCAACCTAATTTTTACTTTATGTAACAGCCTAAACCAGAAACTCCTTCCAGCTGATCGAGTGGTGGAAGGGAAATGCCAGGCAGAAAATAAGAGATCAGTTTACTAACTCCTCCAAGGGGCAAGGCCAGCACTCACCCTCCGTGAGCAGCTGCCAGGGAAGACAAGCAGGTGTATTTATAGCAGCGTTTACACAGCAGCTCACTGAGAGACAGAAGCAGAAGGCTATTGCTTTGCAAGCTGGTACTTGAACTTGAAATTAAATCCTACAGAAGTCCAGTAAGTTTAGCAGTGCCGCTTGACAGGTTCCGTATAGAAAAACACTTACCAGAAAGTTCAGGATGAAGCTGCTGTAATCAAACCCGTTACTTACATTGCAACAGGTCAGTATAATACAAGCACATAGAAATATTACAATGAAGGTGCTACGTGGAACCCCAGTAAATGAGCAGTGTGCTCTTGTCCCTCAACTGAACCCAACAAAAGGCAGGACCACAAATTCTGCACCCCACCAGAGCCCTCCCGCGTTCAGTAAGCGAGATCCAGGCGAGGGGCTACTGGAAAAACCCTTTATTGCCGTAACACCACCATCACAC
>NW_010396360.1:0-13244 GCF_000710305.1 Buceros rhinoceros silvestris
GAGGTCTCTGCGAGCGGTCGGCTTCGGGGGCTGCCCGCCTGCTCCCGGGGGGGACCAGCTGCTGCCTCCGGGGTGGCTGCGGAGACGAGGCCTGGGCGCTGCTTTTCGGAAGCTGGGGTCACTTCCTACAGAAATGTTCCTTTCTGGTTTTAGCAGTGAAGATTTACGTTCTCTAACTTTTCTAGTGTTTGCTGTAGTGAACAGCAGCATCAAAACTGTGGTTATCTGAATATTAATAATTAAAAGCTGCTAATGAGGGCAATAGCCAAAAACACATGAATTTTTTGTGATAATGCCTCTGCTTTTCGGAAGCTGGGGTCACTTCCTACAGAAATGTTCCTTTCTGGTTTTAGCAGTGAAGATTTACGTTCTCTAACTTTTCTAGTGTTTGCTGTAGTGAACAGCAGCATCAAAACTGTGGTTATCTGAATATTAATAATTAAAAGCTGCTAATGAGGGCAATAGCCAAAAACACATGAATTTTTTGTGATAATGCCTCTTTCCTCTAGTTAAAAAACTACTGCATTTCCTATGCTTGGCTTATACATGAAAGGCAAAAAAGCTATCTTGACAGTTACTCATAATATTTACTTTACAGACTAAAATAAATATTTTGAATTCCAGTTATTTGTTACAATTTTGGTACTTTTAATGTAAGCTTAATGTCACTGAATCATTCTAATTACTTACTAGCAAAACAGTGGCAAAAGTTGCTTCTGCACAGTTTATATTTGTATAAATAGGGAATGGGTTGGTGTGTAATCCCACTAATGTTACTGCCCCTGTCACTAATTCGTGTTGTGGGAAAACCTGATAGCATGGCCGAGATCACAGTGCATAAAGTGCTGTCTGTGGCTGTGCATCGCTGAAAACTCAGAATTTCAATTGGTACTAAACTTCATGAGACAGCTTTGGGTGGCCAAAGATAAAAGACCACCTTTTGATTCCAAGCTTCCTAGTGGTAGAAATGCCACCAGAGTCATCTTGGCTCAGACCCCCTTATCTTTATGAAGCATTGCCTGCGTATTCACTATACTCTGGTGTGAACAAATCACAGTTTTTCAGATATTGGTATTTAATTTGTCTGAGTATAGCTTATTTTATAAATAGGCTCTAAATAGAGCTCAGATTAAATTTACCATGAGGTAGTTTAATTCTGTCTGTAAAAAACTTCATATGTTTTGAAAGGTGCCAAATGACAAATTTGAAGTTGGTTTCTGTGCCAAATGAGTCCTAAGTTATTTGCAGCCCTCCCGAAGTCTGGTGTAGCTGTGAAGACGGTTCTCGGAATGATGTGCTAGTCCCTGGCATTTTTAACCTAAATGCAGATAACCCTACAAATAATAATTCCTCCATTCCATTACATATTCTTGTGATAAGCTACTATATTCATAGAACTTTTATCAGAATGTATTTAGTGATTGACTGTTGAAGGTGAGAGGTGTTTAAAATTTGTCCCCTTTTGCACCCACGGCTGCTCATGTTTGCAGACTGCTTTGGCTGGTGAGGGCAGCTGCTTTCAGCTTCCTGTTCCTTGGCATGTCTGCACGCTTGTTTGGGTTTCTTTTGGATATACTTGAGTGCTCAGATCCATTCATCAGTGAAACTCTCTTGTCCTAAGTGTTGAAAGTTTATTATTGTTTTTACAGAGGATTGAGTTCCTGACAACAGGTTAATTGTCAAACATCCAGCCAATTGAAATGGATGCACAGTGTGAGTTGTTCCACTCAGGCCTCCCGAGTCATGTACGCGTTTGTGGGTTTTCTAGGCAGAAACATAATTTTTGAAACTTCAGAAAGAAAGAATGGATGTGAAAGAAATGGAATTCATTGTTATTACACAGACTTGTAGGCTTTTTCAGGTCCAATTTTCATTATAATAATTGTGCTGATTCAAAGAATATTATGAAAGATGTTGTGTGCCTTTCAAAGCACCACGCCATTAAACAAACATATTTCTGGCTGCCAGTCAGGTGTATGCAGATAATGGCCCATGCTGTAGCTCTGATTCTTACACTTGGTGTATTTCAGGTCAGAGGCTGAATATGGCCCTTGGACACTACGAAACAGATGAGATTTTGAGAGCTACTGCTGAGCAGGTATGTGAACTCAGGGATGGAAGTAGTAAGAATTATTGCGTTGTGGTTTTGGAACAAACATCTTTGCGTACAAAGAGCACAGCCCACTTCACTGTGGCTTGGACTTGCTTTGGGTCCATCAGGCAACTCCAGAGTCACTTGTTTTTCAAGCAGCAACAGCAGAACAGAACTATCATAACGGTGAAGTCTGGTATTTTTGTTCCGTTTTCAAACGTTTGTCTTATGCAGAAGAACATATCCCTGAAGGAATACGTGATTTCTATGTAGGAGACTTTCACTGTTATAGACTTCTCTCTTCTAAGAGACTGGTCGCATATTGAGATAACTTTTTGTGCTGGGTACCTTAAGTCTGGCTGAAAGTCTGTACTGAAGGCAGGGCATCGGCACCTTCCTGACAGTGAGATGCATTGAAATTAACTTAGCGCTTCCACAAATTTACTGTTGTTCTTTTAAGAGTGAGATGCTTTACGTCAGCCATCTCCAGGAAAAAAAAATTGGGCCAGCACTCCAGGATTTTTTGAACATAAACCTCAAAGTGACCACGTGGGATATTGTACAGACAGAACAGGTTTGGGTTGCATATGAAAGCATAAAACTACATGCAGTCTTGTGCAAGTATTAATATGTAAAGTATACCATTACAGAAAAATGCCCCTGCTGGTGATGGCATATCAGGATCCAGGATGACCGACCAAAGGTAACTGATTGCAAGTGATAAGTGGGAATCTTACAAAGTATTCAAAGGAAATGGTCATGTGCTTTTAAAAGTGTAAATACCCAGGTGAACCTGGTCTTACGTACACGTGCTCACAGCTCTGAGAACTTGTGAATGGAGTCTGTCAAAGTGTTCCTGTAGCAGTTGCTTTTAGACACTATTCTTTTTTTTCAGTAAATTAAATATGATTTTTCTTCCACAATCTGTAAAATAAAGGATGAGAGAAGAAGGAATTCTCTAGTCTAAATTTTAAGATACTAAAAGTGCAGATGGGATTGTACTGATGTAGGTTACACAGGCAACCGCTGTCTGTTGAGGTCAGGGGGATGTTTTTAAAAATGCGTGTTTGACATTCCTCAGTGAACAGTTGCCTATTAGTAAATTGTTTAATAATCGTTGTCATGTTGTGTTACAAAAATAACCTATCTTTTCTTGTTAGCTTTTAAAGCATTAACAAAGTCCAGTCTTCAATCATTTGGGATTCTATTCATGAAATATTAATCTCATATTAATGCTCATTTATAATGTCCCGTGTTCTAGTTCTGTTATACGGAACTGTTAATGATCGTACTTCAAAAAGTAGTAATTCAATCTTTTTCATTAAGTTCTGATGAAAGTCGAGCTTGGAAATAGAGAAAAGTGACTGCTTTGTTCTGTTTTCTAGATTAAGAATTTTTAAAAATTAATTAATTATCAGAAGAATGTATCAGCATTTACTAACTTATTCTAAGCATGTTTTTTGACTTTTTAGGTTGTCAACTCTAATCACAGACTATGATAAACACATGGAAGAAATGAGAGAACAGCTGCAGCTTTATCGGGTATGGATGTTCCTAACGTTTCAGACTGTATATTCTTAGTACTTTATCACAGTAATATCTAGGCCATTAGTTTTTGTCAGTAGAGGAAAGGATGCTTGCACTATGCTTCACAAACTCGCTGGACTGCAGCTGCCTCAAACAGAAGAACGGAGAGCTTTCTGTGAAATAGTTGGCAGCTTGTCCGAATTGCACAGATTACTGTGTGTTCGGAGAAGCCAAGTTGTGAAATGACACTTGCATGTTTTATTTCTCTAGAAGTTCAGATATGGTTGCAGGTATTTTCCTAGGTGACATTCAGATGAAGCAGCTGTTTCCCTCTTTTCTTACAGGTCTGATCTTGGCCGTGCAGTCCAGCTCGGTCATGCAAGTGTGGATACACCCAGCCTTCCATGATTCGTAATAATTTTTCAGATTCAAATAATTCTTTAAATGTTAATTATCATAGAGGCTGAGGTGGAGAATTTTTCCTTGTGATCTACATGCAGAAGTTACACTCTGGTTTTGGTTTAATGCACTTAATTTGTTTGATCTGTCATTACATTTGATCTGTCATCATAATCATAAAGATTCTGCAAATACAGCCTTCAAGCTTGGCCGAATTCAGAAGGCAGTAGAAGCACTATGGTTTAGTTAACAGAACAGTCAATTTGACTCATGTAACTCACGTTTCTCCTCAGTTAATTCCTAAACTCTTCTCGAATGCTTACTGCATAAAACATAAGAATTATCCACTGTATCCCGAAAAGAACTTGAGTTAATTAAGAATCTGTCTGTAAGAGCTTTAAGAACTCCAAAAGGTAATTTTAATGTTCGTAATAACTTCTGAATGCTTCGGTATAACAGGAGTTAGCAGCTGTTAAATTTAAGTGGCATTCTGTGATTCTTCTTAAAAAATACTTTCATTTATTGTATTATGCTGAATTAAATTGTCCATGTTTTACAATGTCAGTCAGAATTAAAAGATGAAAGAATCCCCAAAGCCTGTGTCACCTAAATGAGTGCTTACTCTTGCATGTTTTTGTGTTAGGCACAAATGACCGAAATGAGACTAAAATTTGAACAAGTCACCAAAGAAAATGAAAGGTAAATAACTGCACTGCCCTGTTACTACTGCTGTTTTTCTTGATTTCTAAACATTAAAAAGCTTTTTTCTAGGACCTTGACATCTTCTCAATCTACTTAATCGTTGAAGATTTTGTACTCACAAACTTTATGTTAGAGTCTTTAAGTGCTTCATATAGATTACAGCACCAGGTTCAGGAGATGTAAACGTATTTCTAAAAGAACTAGATAATTAAACTATTTCAAACGGTCTATTGTGTCTATAGAACATAATGGATTTAAATATGACTTAGAAGTAAATAGTATGTACAGATTGAAGGTACGATATACTTCAGTTGTTAAAAAATATCCCTGTTAAAGAAATACTTTGCTGAACTTAGTTCTTTGGATTTCAGGCTGCATGCAGAGTTGAAAGAAGCTCTTGAGAAGCAACTGGAGGCTCTTCCCTTCATGTCTCTGGGAGCTGATATTCCTGCAGATGAAGACATAGTGAGAAACCTTCAAGAACAACTACAACTGACAAATGAAGTGCGTGAGATGAAGCGTTTGTACTGTTTTGTGTCTCTTGTTGTGCCTTGGCAGATTGGAGGAAGCTGTTTTACATCTTGGCACAGAATTCATTTGTTCAGAGTTTCTTGAGACTCTTTTGAGACCCTCTAGACTTTCTGCAGCTAAAGAAACAAGTACTTCTACTTTCAACTTTAAAGATCTGAAGAAATTTCTTTCCTAGTTTCATATAAGAAGTTTTAAATATTATTTTGTGCCTGTAATTTTACCTAGTTGACTTGATCCCTATATGGAATTCCTGACCAGGAAATTAATGAAAAAGTTCGTTCAGGTTTTTGTAGTAACTTGTTATTTTAATCAAAAACATTGTAATGTGACAGGAGGCAAGTATATGTGGGATATAGAAAACAATATTTAAATCTGGAAAAATAAGATTTTGTTGAGCTTATTACAATGATGTATCAGTCCTGTTGCATATGATTAAGTTGAAGTTAAATTGACAGCTGAATTTTGGTATTTGAATATTATCCACACTGTAGGCCTACAGTAAAGACCTGTAGAAGTTTGAACTATACTACTATATTTTATACAAACCATTGTTCTGTAACTTAGGAAAAAGAACACGCGATAGAGCTCTGGCAGACTGTATTACAGGAGCATGATCGACTCCAGCAGCAGTACCAGGAACGCATGACTGAAACGCAGATTCACATGTCTGAAAGGCAAAAGCAAAAAGTAATTTTCATTTATCTATTTTTAAAAATGGGAATGTCTTTCTACACTGTGGAGGGAGGTTCTGGGTCTGTGTGTAGTCAGACTGAAGTGCAGGGGTTCCACCAGTACTGTTAATTATTTTCCATAGTAGTCATCTAAAGTTGAGTGTTAGGTCACTGATTCATCAGCTAAATGCACTGTTACCACTGAAAAAGTTCTTTATTTCAAATATGTGGGCAGGAACTTGGGGAATGGGCTGAGTGTCAGCGTTAGTGCTCGTATATGTACACAAGATATCCATGTGCATATAAATAATCATGTTTGAACTGTGTGGTTGGAAATCTTCAGTAAAGTTCAACAGCTGAAAAAGCTCCTAAAGATTTCTGAATTTGAACATAGAAGTCTTTCATGTTTTCTCCTATATTTGAATCCTGAATTTTGTTTGTAAGACCACAGTGGGATAGTGAGAAAAGTAGTGTCCAATATCTGTTGACGTTCAGCATGTGTAAACAGGCATGTGTAAACAGATGAAAAGTCAAGCTCACCAGTTTTCTTCTAATGCTAGCCTGTGTTTAGGAGCCTGTTTCTCTTCTGCTGTTCCTGGGAAAGGCCTTTCAGGAAATTTTAGTTCAGAAAAGCTGGTTTGGTCTTTCAAGTTAAAGATGCTCAGTGTTTGAAGAACTAACAGAAACTTCACGTCTAGGTGTACCATGCCATGGCTCCTTCTAGGTGTGTAAAGAGATGCTGCATATTTTTTGAACACTTCCTTTCCATTTTCAAGTACATTAGACTTGTGGGCACAGTTACAGCTCACATGTATAACAGAATTTCTTTTTAACTGATTTTTCTTCATTTTTGGTATTAAGTCCACCTCAGCAATATGCTTTTTTCTAAGAAACTGGAAAAATATCTGTGCAGCTATTGTGCTCTGTCAAGTTTCATAATTATTTCAAGTAATAGAACTCTCTTATCTACATGATTTCCAACTTTTTGCTCCTGTTCCTTCTACTATACAATTTCTTATGTCTCATTGTCAGTTACTGGTAACATACACATAGTAGAGCATACAGAGTTGTTGGTAGCTGTTGGAGAGTTTAGGACTGTCAGATAGCACTTTTCATTGATAACTAGATTCTTGGTGGATTTTAGTCCCATTGTCACAAGAATGAGGTTGAGCTGCCTTTTATTCTTAATTGCTACTGGTCTCCCACAGAAAATGGCTTTTCTGTTAAATAAACTCTTTCATTTTAGGGTTTGTTTTTAATAGACAAGCAGAAAATAGCTATCAGAAGTAAATAAAAGTAGGTAAGACCAACTAGAATTAGAACTGACAGAAAGCAAAGATGAGAGGATATAATTCTAAGGAATTGGACATAGTAAATAAGAGAGTTGTGGCTCTTTAAAGGCCCTACTCCCTTATGCTTTCATATTTCGATAGGAAGTGTGCGTGAGTTTTGGAAGGAGACTATTCGTAACTGAGTGAAATTCACTTACATTTTTCAGTAGTAAATCTAATTTTCTGGATTATTAAGTCAACAGCTAAAATCAATCTCATTAAAAATTTGCAAAGGCATGTTGCAGTTCTTGTAACGTCTATAAGTTTTTTGAAAATGTTTTCAGTGGACTATGAAACTCTTCAATTATACTCACTTTATGATTGTAATGATTATAAGAAGCTCTGAATTCTCTTTTTCAGGATCAACTGACTAGCTTTCAACAGTTGACTCGGCAACTGCATATAGACAATAAGAAAATAGAGTTGGTAAGTAAAGCCTTCGGAACAGTGACCTAGTAAATCATGGTATTTTTCCTGCTAGAGTCTCCAAGTTTAATAGAAAAGCAAAAAGTCCTTCATAGATACCTGGCTGAAAGAGAAATTGTGCCATTTGGATTTGCAAATATCTCTCAGGACCAGTTAAACATGAAGTAGTAGCAGCTTTTTTCCTGAACTCCAAAGAGGAAGTCAGGGTGGTTGAGAGGTTATCTCTTAATATTACGTGAGCTGTGTCTTAAAGTCAGAATTTCAGCATGTGGTGAGTGTACGTCAGTCACGCATTCAAAACCATCTTCACAAAGGAAAATTACTTAAATGATGACCTCTTAGATCATCTGACGCTGCCACATGTGTTTTGATTCCTAGTTTGGCACTGCTGGCTTCAGTGTCTTTGTCATTGACCTTTTCAGGGATTTTTCTGAGCTCTGATCATCTTCTAGTGCTTTGTCCATGTCCTTAAATTGTGAGACTTTCTTAGTTTCTCAGCTTTAGCTTAGAACTTCCGGTATTGACCAAAAATTTTAATATCCTAGAAAAATCAAGATGAAAGACTTGATGAAGGTTCTGGCTGAGCAGCCTCTTCTCTGAAAGATGCGATTCCTGTGTGATGTTTGATTAATGTTTGTTTTGAGTACTTACCAGTGTTGACTAGTATATTGCAAATTACTACAGAATTGTATCTTCCAAGCAGTTGTCCTGTTAGAAGCTATTTTGTTAGTATTAATAAAAGAAAAATAAGGCACTCAGGAACTTCTGCCTTATGTAGTGAGTGATAGTCTCAAAATTAACTATTCTCTAAAGATATATACTTCAGAGTTACTGGGGGGTTGCTGTCTGAAAACAATCTCGACCAAAGACAGTGACGAGCTTTTAAAGCAGTTTTGCTGAGGATTTGGAAGTTACAGACTGTTTGGTCTGCTGTTACAAGTAAATCAGTAGCAGGTACCTCAAAAAACCAGAACTGCTAAATGCTTAGTCATGAAATTGGAAACAGACACGGGGAGAGGAGAGAGTGAAACATGTGAACTGTTTGAAGGAGATGAAACAGATGATGGCAAGGTAAAGGTAAGCCATTTGTTAGTGTGACCCAAAAAACATTTGGCAAGGACTATAACCAAAGGCAGAAGGATGTCCCAGGATAAAGCAGCATGTCCTTCCTTGAACAAAAGAATGGAAAAACAGGAAGTGAAGAGACAGAGTAATTAGGTTTTTCATTGCTGTAAATCATGTTTCCTGGATGTTAGCGGTTAGAGTCGTTCTGCGTGTTTCTAAGTGTACTGGAAATTAGATTCAGGATTGAGGCAACAGTGTTCACTACTGATGTTAAACTATTCAGGGTAGTGAAAACTGAAGTAAACTGCGGAAATTTGCAGAAAGATCTGTGAAGTTAAGTATCTGAGTGGATTTTGTCTGACATTTCATTGGTATTAAAAAAAGCAAAATAATGCATGTGGGCAAGAGGGAGCTTTCACTTTGGGTGCTCTGTGACAGTCTTGAAATGAACCGTAATAAGCTACCCAAACCTTGGCACTTGGGGAGCAGCCACAGTGTTAAATAGACCTTATTGGCTATTTTTATGGTATTGCGTTTTGTAGAAATGCCCTATAACGATTCCGAATATATAAAATTTTCAATACAATAAGGAACACGATACAAATATCTCCTTATTTTTGCAGAGCAATCAACAGCTTCTGAAAACTGTAGCAGAACAGACCGGGGAACTAGAGCAGCTACGACTACAATTGAGGTATACACCAGGCAATTAAAAATTATTAAATATCTTTTCTATAGCTTTTTCTAACCTGCTTCTGTGTCATGCACCTTTTTGTACTGCAAACTGACTTGATAGTGCATTACAGTGGTTTCAGTCAACGCCTCTTAAGTTTCTCGGAACTGCGTGCATCATTAGTGTTAAGGTAGTGTGCTTCCCGTTAGGGGTGTTTGGTGCAGCTGTTACCTGAAATACTCCACATTTGACCTTTGATTTGCAAGGAAGAAAGTGTCAATATCACAACAAAATGGATTCTGAAGGTAGGTGTTCTTTAGAGTATCATTTGCTCAAAATCCAGTTACATATTTTCTCAGTGCAGTTCTGAAATTTGAATATTCAAAGTAGTTTCAAGTTTTCATGTTTTTAACAAAATTTCCCTTCACTGTTTCTCGATAAAGAGCTCTAAACGATAGGCTTTCTGGAATTTAGAGGTAAGAGGACCATTAGTTACATTCCTGAAGTGTATGAAGTGAGAAAATGAGAAAAACACCTGCAACACAATATCACGGTTATTGGTATTTACAGCCAAATTCTGTTCAATGCCAGTTCACCGTATCTGTTGACTGTTTTTACGAATGATGGTTGAGGTCAAACTAAAATATAGTATCAGTAAATACTGGATTTGTGGACTGACAATAAAAAAGGAAATGGATTCAGTATCAACCAGTGATATTTTTTTTATAGCATTACCTGAAGCTTTAAATAAGCTTTTAAAAATAAAATTTAAAGTTTATAAGCTTAAAATTTATAATATGCTTAAATTTAGGTTTAACTATTCAACTTTCCTCTTATTTTAGTTACTGTAATTTCATTTGATACGTAATTAAAATATTTAGTATGGTTGGACTGCTATGATGTTTTAGTTAATTTTATCTTATGGTTTTAAAGAACATGATCCCAAAAATGTTAAAAATAGTTCCCATATTTACGTGAACAGTTAAAGGTGGCTCTGTGTGTTTGCAGATGCACGTGTTCATGTGCACAATGCAATGTAGCTTTTGCAGTTAATGCTGGTATTTAGAGACCCAGGCTGGCTGAACGCATGCTGATACTGATTTTATCCCCCCAAGAAAGAACGGCTGTATCACACTCTGAAGTCTTTTTGTAACCGCTTAATCTGGCTGCTGATGATCATGAGCAACCTTTGTCTTTGTTACTCTGCCCCTAGTGTTCTCAGTTTTGGGCAAAGAGGCTCTCAGAGAAGTTTTGTCTCTTGATTATGGGCACCGATTGCACTGACGTTCCTCTCGGATCAGCTGACAGTTCTTGCACCCCTAAAACCAGCACTGCGTTGCACTCACAGAGCTAACGACAGCAGCCCTGTGTACCTCTAAAGCGCGTGCTGTGGTCATTCTCAGTGAAGTCCGGAATATTTGCACTAGTTGTTTCTCTAACATGGTGTTACATAGATGTTGTTTGCATGGATTACACAGCATATAATGTAGACGATTCTAATCCTTTTGGATGTTTTTAATGGATTGACATTGTTTTATAGTGATAGCCTAAGCCTGGAGAAGAAAAGTAGATTTAAAAAAATCCCAACTTGTGTATAAGAGAATTCAGATTTGATTTAGGGTTCTATGGCCTAGATTGAGCGTAAAATTTTGCAGCATTTGATATTGGTACGTTTACAAATGCATGTTGATAAATTTTAGGTATTTTAAGATTAATATATAGCAAAATACATGATCTGACACACGTAGCCATAAAACACCGTAAACATGCTCCTGATGTATTGTCATCCTGTGTGTGTGCCTAAAGGAGGACTGCTAGATTAAGTTTTGGCAAGTCATCTGGGGAAAAGAAGACAAAATTAAGAGTTGTTTTAGAAGTAGTTTTCAGATTGATATTAGCTTTTATTCTTTAAATCAGAAGCTGACCTTGTCCTAAGTAAAAAACTGAAATTTGGACAAAAACTCCCTAAGAAGTGTTCGAGAACTGAGTCATTGCTCCTCATCAATGTGAACATAAACTCAGTATAACATGTACAGTTACACTGTACTATTTACTTACTATTTATGTGCTTTTATGCTAGCTATTAAAGGGTCATAATCTGCCATGCTTAGAGACAGTGGAATATTTCATATCTTTCTGTAGAGAACTGAATTTTGGACAAATTTCACTTATATGCTAGAATTTTTATTAAAACATTTAATAGTGCTGTAGTGTTCTGAAGCTCTGTTGCATACGGTTAATTATTAGTGTTCTCTTGATTAACTACTAGTGGCCATCTCTAGAGGCAGTGACCAAATAGCCTTCTCCAGTGATGTGACTCATTGAGTTTAGCTGAGAGTATTCAACAAATTTTTATCTATATGCTAATGAAATATTGTTTAAGATTGGTCATTAAAATGCATTTTTAATTCTTAAGCTGTTCAGAGTTTCATGACCTCCTTCTGTTTTTCTGATTTTTCCCTTCTAATGATGGAGATTGAGTTTTTGGTTTGTGTTACAGCACATTTTAAATATTTCTGAGGAAGCAACTTAATGTCTTAATAAATTTAACTACTTTTTGTAGGAGAAAGATTCAGACAGAGTAGGGTCAGAGGTTTGGAACTGTAATGAGGACCACGTGTCTGGGAATAATGTTTTTATCTGTTTCGGCTTTTTAATGAAATTATAACAAAATTTCACTTAATATGCAGCCTGAATAATTGGGTTACACCCCAAGTGAAGGACTTTGTATGTCTTTCTGTTCCCAAGTCAGAGGAGTAGGAGAGCTGCTCATTTCCATAAGCTTTTCGACTGAGGGAAGCTGATTCGTTAACTAGTCCTTTTGTTTTTCCTTTTCTGTTTCAGTAAAACCTATTCAGATTACAAAGCACATCAGTTAAATTCTTCAGAGGTAGTTAATGATTTTTTTCCAAATGGCTTTAAAAAGAGAAATCTAATTCTGCAAAAGTTTGCTTTATAAAGTATCTGACAATCTCTATTTAAGTTATTGAATGGCTTGAAGTTGTTGGGGGTTTTTTTATTGCCTAGTTCTCCCAAATATTTTATCAACACATACACCTTCTGTTAAGCTGTCTTTAAGAAGTCATTCCCGCAGGACAACTGTTTAATGAGTTTGGTATTCTTCCTTCGCTGTGTCACATAGTAAGGAGGAGAAGGGGGAAAACTCTATGCCCTGAAAAGGAACAGTCTTAGGAAATCTGACTGCCCTTCGCAGCTATTTCAACAAAGTTGTAATGGAGCAATTTTTTCCCCCCGTTGTAATCGAAGTGTAATTCATAGGCTGTTTTCTTTATACAGGCAAGCCAAAATAGATGGGCAGACCACAAGTGCTAAGCTTGATGAAATGACCAGATTGGTAGAGAAACTTCGAAGCCAGTTGGAAAGAAAGGTACTCTAGAGAAAGAAATAATTTTCTGTTGCCATTGAATGGCTAGTCAGTTAACTGAATGCTGACATTACATTAATTGCGAGTTGTTCCCTAACTTGTTTTATGTGAGTGTATCTATCTGTGTTTTGTTCAGGAAAGCTCAGTTGATGTCTGGATAATACATATATTCTTTCTAGGAAGAAGACGTGGTGCTTGCCCAGCAAAGAGAAATGGCATCTGACAAACACTTGCAGCAGATGCAGTCTAGTATAAAACAGTTAGAAACAAGGTAAAGATGGCTCACTGGGTGTTGGTCACAGGATGCATGCAAGCGAGATAAAATACTACTTTTTTGTCAGCCTCTGGGTTTTGTGTTTCTGACCAGTTCTGTTTTCTCAGTGTACAGGTATCTTATGTTTGGCCACTCTCTATCTTATCTGTTCTATTCTGAAACCTTTTG
>NW_010396361.1:0-2128 GCF_000710305.1 Buceros rhinoceros silvestris
TTGGCTTTTACCTCGGCTAAACCGGTGACAGGTGGATAACAAAAATGATCACCCTGCAAATCCTCCATGAAGAAGAAGAGAGTCATGGGGGGGCCTTGATGAGGGCAGGGTGAGCCATGTCTCTCCAGAGACACTGGGACAAGTGCCCCAGGGAAGCCTAGTTTTGGAGGGGAACTCAGATGCACATTTGAAGTACTGAGATTTACAGTTAATTCTGTCCATGAGGATTAATTCTATAGATGGCATTGCAGTTAATTCAGTATACTTTGAGGCTGGAGGACAGATTTTCAAGCACTTATTGTGATGACTTGGAAGGAATAAGGATATAAGGATCTGGGCTCTTCATGCCACAGACTTATTTTACTATGGTTAAATTATGACTTAGGCATTGCACTCCCCTAAACCTTTGCTCAGGATGCCAGACCTGGGTTGCAGGTGCTTGGGAATAAACATGTGTCTGCATTCTGCAGGAGTTACTTGAAATACAGAGCATGAAGGTTTTTTGTATTTGAGCTCAGTTGCCACATGAGTCAGCTGGTGTTGGCTATGGTACCACAACAAATCATTATCCCATCCAAGTAGACGAGTATCTCAACCAGCCACTTGACAGAAGTCCTGTTACCCCTCAAGGCTGCTTGGGGGTATTTGAGCACATTCCCTACACAAAAGGGGCCTAAAATAATAATTCAGCCATGTAGTATGATGACTGAGATAGTTAATATCAAGCCTTGAATAACCCTGCCCATAATCTTGGACAGGACATCACCCTCTGAACAGTTTTACCCTGGATTAGCTCCTTGTCACTCTGGGCCTTTAAGGGAGATCTGAAACAGGAGATCTCATTGCAAGTCCCAAAGCCCTGTACCAGACAGCCCCAGCTCCCAGCAGAGGCCACTCTAAGCCATGTGTGAGCAAAGAATTTGGCCCAGTGAATACATTTTGCTGCACTACATTGTAATTCTGGGAAAGAAAAAATTAAATGAGAGCTATAAAGCTGAATCACTCCAAACGCACCACTGTTAGATTTTATAAGCTGCTCAGTCTTTAAGAGAGAGACCTTGAAGAGAAAACTCCACAGTTGCTGCCAGCAAGTTGGTGGCTTTGTGGCTTCTTTTATGCACTTTGGCTCATGTAGTGTCTTTGTGAGGGATGTCGCTCCTCACCACGGAGCTATCTGAAGCAGTTTTCCCACAGTGAGGACACAAAACTTGATGGATTTTAGGATAGTGCTGGATCAGCTTATGAAGATGCTCATACACTCAGGTTTCCTGGGCCAGCTCCTCTCAGGGATGGAGTCATGCTAGTGGTCTCTGCAGCTGGCAGGAGCCTGTGGTCCTAAAAGACCTGTGGCTGGAAATGTTTCTGCTCACCCAGCTGCCTTCTGGAAGACATTCTGGCTGCTGTCTCTCACTTCCCCAGCCTCTTAGCAATTTTTTTCCAAGCCTTTTCTCTTATAAACAATCTCTTATCCCTTCTTGGGCAATCTATTGACCCACTGTGACTACCATGGATATACTTGTGCTTCCAAAATAAATAATTGCAAGAAAATGTATGCACTTGAACATTGCCTTGACTTCCAGCATGGGTTCTAGCCACTTGGAAATGCCTGTTGTAAAGCAGAGAAATGGCGCCAAGGTGCCTCTTGCCATACCAGCCACTCAAAGTATGTGAGATCACCTGAGCCTGGGTGAATGTGGCAAGGTACAGTGTGGCATGGGGATGGGGTGGGCTGAGAGGATCTCCCAGCACTGCAGCATTGCTTCCCTCCACCTCAACCTGAACAGGAAGGTGCGATGCTCAGGGCAGCCCCAGCACTGTGCATGTGGGATTACCAAAGAGGAGAATCGATCTTAGTGATGAGGGAAGACTGACATAATATTTGTTCATAACTGCCTTTCCAGCCTATAAAATGTTACGTGTCTCTTCAGATTAGAAAGTATGACTAAAAGGAGTTGGGGTGGGGGTGGGGTGGGAGGGAGCGAGGAAACCCTGTGTGTATAAAGAACTTGATAGTACCCATCTAAAGGCAGTTCCTTGGTGCTTGGAATCAGAGAATTTTAGGTTTCAGATACAGCAGTTTGCACCCTTTTTAAATATAGGCTGCCACAGCACTTTGAGGTGCCTTGCT
>NW_010396361.1:2225-4401 GCF_000710305.1 Buceros rhinoceros silvestris
GCTGCCAGCGCACTTGGAGGGTCCTTGCTTTTGCCAGACACAGTGATCGGCGGAGCTCCAGAGGCCGCATCTCAGCAGACACTGAGATGTCCTGCAAATGAGAGCGTGGGGATCTGGGTTGTGGGTTCAATGTGCAACTGACATCAGAACCTCTGGGGTACCCGGAGTGAGGTCTGAAGATAAAAACCTCGTAGCAACTAGAAAGTGTTTGCATCCAGCCAGGAATTTGCTCTTATTTGGTCTAGTTTTTGTTTTCTCCAGAGGCCGCATCTCAGCAGACACTGAGATGTCCTGCAAATGAGAGCGTGGGGATCTGGGTTGTGGGTTCAATGTGCAACTGACATCAGAACCTCTGGGGTACCCGGAGTGAGGTCTGAAGATAAAAACCTCGTAGCAACTAGAAAGTGTTTGCATCCAGCCAGGAATTTGCTCTTATTTGGTCTAGTTTTTGTTTTTTCCTTTTTAATTTCTTGAGTCTTTAAAGCCAAATATTTGACCATGAAGGATTCATTACCCATAAGGTGACTCCATACATCAGCACTGCAGACACGGCAATGTCTGTGGCAGGTCAGCCCTTGCTCCAACTGCCTCCTGAAGGGACTGTGGCTAATTTCTTGCCCACCTGTCCCCACCGCCAGACCACTCCCCCTAGCTACTGCCAGCATCATCCTCCGCTGGTCACCAGTGGGAGGTGGCCACCCCTCTGTCTGGGGGACTACTCCACAGAGGAAGGCTACCCTTAACACCCCATTCACTTGTGGTGGGACCAGCATCCTGGCCTGGGCAGGAAATGGCAGCAGGGAGTGGGGTGCTCTCCTGTGGCTCTCCAATGATGACCTCCAGAAGATGTGGCTGCTGGATGGCAGGCAGGTGGTCTCCAAAACGCACATACCAGCCAACATGGGCAAGTCCTGTGACTGGGTCTGCAGGCTGTGAGGGATGCCAAGGGGGATGCCTTGCCAGCCAGCCTGGAGGCAAACTGCCAGGATGGGCACTGCAGGTTTATCAAGTGCTCCAGGGACCTGGCCTTCCACCTGGACAGGGTGCTGGGACTGAACAACCATCCGTCCATTCTGGCATGGCTGCCCTACAGCTACACCAGCAGCTCCCTGTGATTCATCATCTGATGGGCTCCTGACATCCAGCACCTGGAGGATGCCAACAATGATCAGAACTCCTGCACCCTGGAGTGGCTGCAGTACCAGGAGAGGCTAGCAGCTCCCTGTGATTCATCATCTGATGGGCTCCTGACATCCAGCACCTGGAGGATGCCAACAATGATCAGAACTCCTGCACCCTGGAGTTGCTGCAGTACCAGGAGATGCTGTGGCCTCACACACCAATGCTGGCAATTGGGGATGCTCCCTGCTTCAGCATCTGACATGGCAAGCAGAGCCACCTGGCCCTCTTCTACTTTCTCCTCCAGGTAGGGCTGGGACAATGGAGATCACCCATCCCATCGGCTGTGATACCTAGGCCCCCTGTGTCTGCCTTGTCTAACCATAGTCTCCTTCTCCTTTACAGGGTCGCATAGGCTGCAGTTTCTTGGGATGTTTTTTTACTTGTTAGCTACTGGGGAGTGGAAGAACTTTGTGCGGAAGCAGCCTGGCCCAAGCAGGGTAAATGCTTGGGACTGGCAGAGGAAACATGGGCAGGTTTTGGATGCAGCACGCTCACTCTCATGTGGCCAGACTTTCTCCTGGCACAGCTCCACTGGTTCCACTTCATGTGGATGCCAGTAGTGGCTCAGCATGGAACATCCCTAGGGACAAGTGGCATGTTCTGCATCAACCCCATCAGATCCGACTCCAGGGATACACTTCTGGTGCTGGAAATCAGGAGCTCTGCCTGTGTGTATAGCACTGCTTTCCTCCTCTTCCTCAGGATTAATAGTGCTTAATCTCCTGTCTGGAAAATTATAGCCTGCTGCTTATGAAGGATTATGTCAGCACCCCAGAGAATAATCTTAGAATTTTCTTAGAGGGCAACTGTGGGGAGGCAAAAATTATTTCTGTGGAAAAAAGCCTGTTTTGGCACCTTGGGGCTGGAGCTTTGCTTATCAGACAAGGAGAAACTGCCTGAAAGAGCAAGTATTAAAATTTTAAAAAAAGAAACAAGCAAAGAAAGAAAACTAAAAACCTGTTAAAATACTTGCTGTCATTATTCTCTCTCTCTC
>NW_010396362.1:0-211 GCF_000710305.1 Buceros rhinoceros silvestris
GATACCGGTCAGCGCTGGAAACTCTGCTGGGGATGTGAAACTCAAGGTCTTGTTTTTCAGAGATAATGGGGTGTTGCTTTTTAAGTGTTTTGGTTTGGTTTTTTATGTGCTGGCCTTAGAAAATGTGTTTAAAAACCACTTCCTGCCTGCTCATGGTTTTCAGGGGTAGATCTGTTCTGGTTACAGGGTCCGTTGGAACTGGCCGGTGGTG
>NW_010396362.1:257-7067 GCF_000710305.1 Buceros rhinoceros silvestris
CCGTTGGAACTGGCAGGGGTTGGCCGGCCTTGGGCCTGTGTGAACATGGGCAAAGCCAGTCAGAAGCTTCTAATTAGAGAACTCTGTTTTAAGGCTGATTAGTTTAATATTTCTTTATTACGTTTTGCTTGTGGCTGTTTCAGTGCTGAGAGCAGAGTTGACTACAGCAGTTTGCCATCTCTTAGTCATTAAAAATCCACATAAAGATAATAGTTATTACAGAGTATCTTTGTTGTTGTAGGAAGTTAGTTTTAAACTTGGACATATCTGTGATGCACATCAGTTTGATGAAGACGTTGCTTTTTCATAGTTACTCTGCAAAGTGAGCTGGATTGAAAAGTATGTTTATTGTACAGTCTAATGTAATATTGAGTAGTTCTGTAGTATTGTAATATTTGGGATGGGTTGTTTTGGTTGGTTTTTTATTTTTACTGTGTAACAGTACATAAATTGTGGCACTTGAGTAAAACTTGTATCTTTTATTTAAGATAAAACATGACAAAAAACACAAGTCCAGGTAATTTTCAAATTCAGAATTTTCTCAAGAAGAAGAAGAAACACAAAAAATACAAAAAGAAACATGAAAGTGGTGAAGAAGAAAGTATGCAAAATGTAGAGATTCGCTCTGCTTCTCCAGTGCTGTTTGAAGATCAAGCAGCACGGGATGGCGAAGGTTGTAAAAAGAAGAAAAAGAAAAAGAAGAGGGAGAAGGAACAGGCTTCATTAGATAATTATTGTGTAGCACTGGAACATACAATTAGTAATGAAACTGGAGCAGCTGTTTCCCGAAAGGAAAAGAAGAAAAAGAAGCGGAGGTATGATGATAGTGCAGATGAGCAAAGCGATGTAACTTGTGTCAAAGTAAATCAGAGTACCACTGGCAGCTGTCAGGAGATGGATGCTGATTACATTTATGTACAAAACTCTGTTAAGAAGAAAAGAAAAACAAAATTGCCTGAAGAGGAAGAGGTGCAAGAGCTCCCTGCCTCAGAAACAGAGGATAAAAACAGCAGTAAAGGACGAAAAAAGAAGAAGAAGAAGAGAAGACACCATAGTACGCTGGAAGACCCAGATGTAACCATTGACCAATCGCTGTTGTCATCTCCAGCGCAAAACAGGCAACGGGGACACAAGGTATTGCCGTTACCTGCAGAAAGGGGAGTTGTGGCAACGCCCCAGCAAAGGCACGAAGATAGTGATGGTAATGTGTCTCTTGCTGCGAGTGAAGACTCTGCGGATGTACCTGTTAATTTTTCGAAGCCAACTAAAACAGCTCATCAATCTGAAAAAACTCCAGGGCGTGTTAGAAAGAAAATCAAAAGCAGCGCTTTTGTCAAGGATGAAAGCTCTTCAGAATCTGATGTACCGTAAGTTTAGGTTTGTTTGTGGTTTGGGGTTTTTTCTTCTCCCCACTCCCCAGATATGTTTCTAGCACATTATTTGGGTCCCAGATTTTTCTTCAGTCTGTTTTGTATGTATTTTTAGAAGCAACTTCAAAAACCGTTGCAGTGTGTTGGGATGTTAGAGAGCTTAATTATCTTGTGAAGATACAGCGAGAGTTTGTAAGATTACACTACCGCTGCCTTCAACATAGAGTGTTTTCTCCCATTTAATACCTGTAGGTATAGAAATAATTTATGCGCAAGCCATCCGTATTTAGTTAAAAAAAAAAAAAGATGGGGAGAAAAGGATTTCATTTTGACACTATTTCTTCTGTATGTCTATGTGTGAGAGTTTTGTGGGGAAGGTGTGAACTTTCAAAACTTCATCAAGATCTTTGAATATTGTAAGTGTAGAAATTTGATAATTTCCATCAATGACATCTACATTAAAAGGTTGGAAATGTGAGGGGGTAGATGTGTGAAGTATTCCTTGTCCTTTAATGAATACAGTCATTCTTTTTTTAGTAGTAGATACTAACAAAATCTCTGCTTTTTTTTTTTTTCTAAATTCTATTATACTTTTTTTAATGTCAGGACACCAAAACCATCATCATCGGATGGAATGAAGGACCAGAATAGATCCTTGACTGAAATGGCAGCCTGCAGCGAGCTCAGTCCGGATGAGGAGGAGTGTCTGGACTACAATGTGTGTTCAGTTGTGGATTTGGATATTGCAAAACAAGAACTGGAAGAGTTTATTCCTCATGTGAGGAGTATATCGGACAGTACAGTCAGGAAGATGGCAGGAAGAGACCTAATGAGGTTTAAACAGTTTAAAAAACAAGGTGAGCCCTCCAAAATGCTCTTGCAGTGAGGAAGGACTGTGCAGCTGTGCTAATGTTTTGACGGGCGGAAAACGGTTTTTATCTCAGGTCTGTCGCATCCATGCATCTGGTTCAGTTCATTCCAATAGGCCTATTTTCCATCTTTCTGCTTTGCAGCACCTGCTTCCTCACAGTCAAATTACAGTCCAAAACCTCAGCATAAATCACTTGCTCCCAGCTCTTGTCTCTTTCAGTTTTCTTTTTTCACCTTTTGAATTTGTTGATCTTTCCTGATATGTTTGCTAAATGCCAAAATGTAACACACAAGAAACAGTGCTTGAGTTTGTTTTGTTTTTCTTGATGAAACTTCCTGTATATTTTAGGTGTCGCTGTCAAGTTTGGCAGATTTTCGGAGAAGGAAAATAATCAAATCAGGAAAAATATTGAAGAGTTTTTATCAATTACTGGAATAGACAGTGCTGAAAAACTCTTGTTTACCTCAAGGTATCCAGAAGATAAAGAAACCATCAGTCGTCTAAAAGCAGAAAATCTTTTTTGTGAAAAACTTTGTAAGTGTTTAAGTTCCTTCTCAAATAGCTGAATGTTACATTTCACAACCTGGGGATATTGCGATGTATTTCTAGAATAATTTTTTATTGGAAAGCGCTGATGCTGCTAAATTTGGCAAGAAAGGAGCATGCTCCTCTGATTACGTAGTTGATAATCTGTATAATATACTGTTCTTATTAACTTCTCTTGGTGTGAATTGCTTAGAGATGAAATAATGACCAGCAGCACCTACAGACTTTCAAACTTGCATGTGGACTTTATGGCTTTAAGGTGCATGATTTGCTAGGCTGTAATTAAGCATAGTGACTTATGAATGGGAGGCGTGATTTAAGTCCTGTCTGAAATTGTTGACTGCTCTTTGAGTACATAAATAGGTGGCAGGTTCAGGACTGAATGATGGCAGCAACTGAAAGAGATGAAGGCGTTAGTCAAAGTAGTTTTCCAAGACTTTAGAAAAACAAAATTCATACAGCTATGATTCTGTTTGCAGGAAGAGCTGCTTTTCCTCTGTGCTGGTTTTGTTGGGCTTTTCTTGGCTAGAGAACATTCACGCTTCGTATGGCAAACACGCTCATTTTGTAACATCTCTGAGGAACCTCCTCAGCACTTTCTCAGTGGTTTTCTGTTCTGTTTGTTCTGTACCCTTAGCACAGGCAAGGCAGAGTAAATGACATCCTGTAATAGATTTGGATTCTAGCATTTATTTAAGGATCAATGAGGCCACAGATTTATTCCTCCTTGATTATTTCACGCGCACTATCATTCCCCCTGCACAGTCACCTTTGCCTGATGTTGACTTCCTTTCCAGTCTGGGAGATTGCTTCCGGTCTGGGAAAAATTGGGCAGAAAGTCACGTCAGTGCTATGCAAGTTGTGTGCAGTCACCTCTCCTGGGCACTGCTGACCAAGATTGCTATGTGTTCCCACATACTGGTCTCTGTGGATCTTCTCCCACTTCAAGGATCTTCCCTTCAGCCAGGATCTTCACTTTGTGCCGGGTGCCCCCAGTCCCTGCTTTTCTCAGTTGAAATAGTTCATATGCAGAAGCACAGAATCTCTTCAGTCTCCTGACTGGTGGCTGGCTCATGTCTCTCTGCTAATGGGAGCATTCACTGTTAGTTGAATTGTAATTGCAGGAGGTTCTGTTGACACTGTTTCCTGAGCGGTTACTGAAGTGCTGCAGAGTGCATTCTCTTGAATGGGGAGAATCTGTCCTGACAGCACGGTCAGGAAAATATATATTGGTGGTTTTTGGTTTTGTTTTGTTTTGGGTTTTTAAAGAGGCCTCACCAGTGTGAGAAATATTTCTTAAAGATGAACTGCTTACCTTCCAGCTGAGGGCATACCACGACCCTGGAGGCTAATCTATTACCGAGCAAGGAAGATATTTGACCCAAATAATTATAAAGGGAAGTAAGTGAGTTATTTTAAAGAGTTTCTGAATGCTAACAACTGTCTCTGATGTTTGTCTTTATGTTAAAAATGAATATCAATGAACTCTCCTATTTGTGCCGGTTACTGCAACTTAACTGACAGTTCAGTTTTCTGACTAGTCCTTATCAACAGCTTCTCTGGTCTATAGCACGATTGCAAATGGTAGTGATGAGTAACGCTGAAAGGCCTGTGAAGATTACAGCTCTTGTAAACTATTAGAACGGTTTGATTTTACAGCTGAAGATGTGCCTGTTTTCCTCAATTAGGTACACCAATGAAGAAAAAGAAAAATTAAAGAAGTATCATGCTATGCATGGTAATGATTGGAAGAAGATTTCCGAGATGATGGCCCGTTCTAACCTCTCAGTTGCTATGAAATACTCAGAAATCAAATCGGGTATGTTATTTTAAAAAACCCGGTTCCTTCCGTGTATGCAAATTGAGACTTTTTTTAATTGTATGTGCCCTAAACTTTAGGAAAAAATCCTAGAGTGGATTTTTTTTTAAATTTGTTTGTGGTGGTGGTTCTTTTTTCCAGACCACTGATGGCATTTTCATCTGGAAGGAGTGCAAACAGTCTCTGATAGAGAAGGGAAGAGAAGTGTAATAAAAGCAACTCTTTGTTACGTGGAGTTGACACGTAAATAGGTGCTTTCAGGGGTAGAGCAGGAGGAGTTTGGCACCAGGCTGTGAAAGCTAAAAACTGGGGATTAGTGCTGGTCTTTAGTGATGAGGCTGAACTCCTCTCTCAAATCTGGTATGCAGAACAGTTTCTAGGAAGTGTGTTAAGAAGCTGGCCCTGTAAATAACAATAATGCAAATCAAAGCATTTCCTCTTTTGCCTTCTTTTCCTAATCATTTATGGTAACTTATACCTTATGTTTCAATTTTAGCTATTAATTATGGTCCGTGGTCAAAGGAAGAAACCCAGAAGTTAATGCATGCAGTAGAGGAGGTGATTAGGAAAAGAATAGAAACGGAAGATGCAAATCGTCATTCCTCATCGAAAAAGTCAAACAGAGATCTCTCGATTGCCCGTGAGAAACTGTTCCAGAAACTGCCATGGACTGAGATTGAAGCTAAAGTGGGAACTCGATACTGGAGACAATGTAAACAGAAATGGTGAGGTTTTATACTAGATCGAGATAGTAAAATGTGGAAGTAAAAATGTAAAATGTGAAAGTAAAGGATGAAGTATTCTGGGAAGTATTTATTTTGCAAAACTGTTTGTACTGTGGTGATTGTTTGGTAAGGTAGATAATAAATAGGGTGTAGACGACAGAAGAGGTGTTGCAAGTGAGTCGGAGACAAATAAAAAACAGCTAATCAATAGCTTGCTGTGGTAAGTCATCTTCTTGCTGTGACAGTGAGGCCTGATTTCTGCTTCTCTGTGGCAGCAGTAGCATCTCAAAGACATTTCCTTTGGATGCTTGGAATTGCTTGGAATTTCTTGAAATGATGGAAACCTTTTTTTCTGTGTTTTCCAAGGACTACAATTTTAACAAACAAGATGACCAAAGGGCAGCAGTTGTATAGGGGGACCAAAGGATTACAGGCCAAGATCAATCTAATTAAAAGGTATAGTTCAGAGGTACTGGCATGTTTTTGAATCTCTTATTGTTCTGCATTGTGTTTATAAAAGCTCGCAGGGTGAGCATGCCTGCAGGGTGACAACAGCATGCCTGCAGTTTCCTACAGGTTTTGCAAGCACCCTTTCTTGGGACAAAATGTCCTGGGTCTTCTGACTGGGGGAGCTTTGAGCATCTTTGAATTATTTCTTGAATTCTGCCTAAAAACTGCTCCCGTATTATATTCACAGGTTGCATGAAATGAAAGTGGATGATGCTAATGACGTGAACTGGGAAGAACTCAGTAATGCTATTGGGTAAACCTTTTTTCCCTCTTTTTATGAATACAAAGGGTGAAGCAGATGGTCTTGAAAATTCCACAAAGGAATAAAAGCTCTTGGATTTCTGCACCTATAGAAGATGTGATTTAGCGTGGTAGTGTTCTGTTGTACATCCTTGCGTAGATACGGTTTGCCTGGCATCCCTCTCATGAATGGGGAACTTGGGAACAGCTAAGCTGTGTAATAGTTAGTGCTTTGCACCACTAAATCTTTGAATTCTTCTCTTTTCAGAGATGTCCCTAAAGCCTATGTTCAAGCAAAATTTTATAAGCTGAAGGTCTCCTGTGTTCCTTCTTGGCAAAAAAAGACTTTTTCTGGTCAGTATGCCAGCTGTTTGTATACAGTCCTTACGGGTTTTGCTTACATCTAAGAGGATATGTAATTCAGTTCAATTCTTTCTTAATTAGCTTTCCCCTAAGTAAATTGACTAAAATATCAGACTTTATACTTATTTTACTAAATGATTTTCTTTTAAAAAACAGCAGCTTACTTCCGGTGTCATCTTCATGCATTGCTAATGAACCTCTCCTTTTTATTGCCTTGGCTTTAAAAGTTTTGACTTTGCTTTTTTTAGTTCGTCTTTGCATGTATGTGCATGTCCGACCTCCCCTGCAGCCACTATGTTACTACAGACTACTGAGATTTTGTGCATTTAACACTGACAAAATGATTTGTCTGTGAGATCCACTTTC
>NW_010396362.1:7165-11816 GCF_000710305.1 Buceros rhinoceros silvestris
TTCCCTACAGATCCAATTAAGCCTCATTTTTTGTCTCTTTTTTTTCCAAAGAAATTATTGATTATCTTTTTGAAGAAAAACTTCCAGAACTTGAAGAAAAGTTAGAAAAAAAGAAGGGGAAGCCCCTTAGTTCTGACAATTCAGCAGCCATGGAGCAAAAGAAGACTTTCAGACTCAGTGACATTTTTTACTCCAGTGAAGACAGTGATTGACTGCCCTGAAAGCAATTCCTAGTCTGTATATTTACCTGCAAAATGGATCTGGTTTAAAGTGGGCACGGATCAACTGCAGGTACACAGGCTATCTCACGATGGAGAGAGTAACCATCTGTGTGTCTGATTTTCTTGTTTCATATTGAAGACTGAGGTAAATACAGGTTTTGTGCCACCTTTTATTGCTTTTAATTTAGCTCTGGTTTTAGAAGTCTTTATTTGAGCATCAGAGTTGCTTTCTGAATGTCTCAAAAATAGTATTTTGTTTCCACTGCTTTGTTTTCTGTGGAGTTGGAAGCTGCTGTTTACCCTTTGTGCATGAACCTGGTTTTCAGAAGTTTATTGCATTTTAATTAATTAAACCCCATGGAATTGGGTAAGGGCTTTCAGTTTGCTTTTAAATCTGTAATAAACAAACCTGAAGACATCTGTGTTGATGGAAACACCACAACTCGGAGTTGTTTTTCTATTTTTTTAACAGGTATCTTGTTCTTAAAAGTGACCGATTTTTATTTTTGATGTAGATTTATACTTTAATCAGCCCTCCTAGAGAAAAGGGATTTTTGCTCACCACTGTTCATAAATTGTCAAGTCATTTCATGCTAACCAGAGCAATGCAGTTAAAATGTTTTTGTTAATATTTTGAATACGAAGACAAAATAGACAGTGTATACGTGTGTATATATATACACATACATATATATATTTTTATTGTGCCAAGGAGAATTTTTACATTTTCATAAGAAAATTGAGGAATATGGTGGAGGTTGTACTCATGTCATTGTATGATATTTTTGAGTATCAGCCTAGAGTCATTATTTGTAAATTGACCCGGTGAATGTAAAAAAAAACAACCCTCCACCACACCTTGCTGTGCATGTAAAGTATTTGTATGGCTTTTTTACTTTCCTGTCTGCTGTATTAGAAAGTAATGTCAGAATACTTGGTCTCTGACAGATGACTATCTGAGGGTCATTTTGATAAGTGAAACTTTCCTTCTTTAATTTTAATAATTGTTATTGAAAATGCAGAACTTTAAACGGCTTCAAATAAAGGCCTTGGAGTTTCTTCTCCACTGTGACTTACAGCAAAAAATGTTAAGTGAGAACGTTCCATATTGAACTGTGTCCGACTTCAGCCTCTCCCAAGATAGAAAATGATGTGATTTTGTGAGACAGGCAGGACAGACACCCCATGACACCAGCCTTACCATAAGGGTAAGTTTTCCACCCACGAGATGACACTGGGGAGGTAAACACATACCAGCTCCCTTACGCTTGGGTCTTTGACTTGCTTCTGTTGTCTTACGGGTTTGAAGGTTAAAAGCTGAAGATCTTGAGGTTTTTCATCGTAAGTGGTTTGTGGGTTTTTTTTCCTGGAAGCTGAAAATCCTCTCAATGTTCTGCAGGCTTGAGCACAAACAGTTGTGTGGTTGTGGTTTGTAGAGTAGATGTCACAGAAATAAATTTCTACCTCCATAACGAAGTTTATTTTATCCTTTGCTTTAAAGGGAAACTTTTACGGATAATGCACCTCACTCCAAAGAGAGAAACAGCAGTGCGTGTTATTGAGGTAAAATAATAATTTGACAGAGTTCAATAAATTCAGTGGAATTTGACAAAGGTTAATAGTGGTTTCCCAAGTTTTACCAAGTTTGATGGCACGATTCACCTTATTAATTACTGCCTGGAAGAAACATGCAAAGGAGAAACAAGCTGAATGATTCATCCAGCGACTGGAGACGTAAAGGTTAAGGAACTCCACTGAGTCAGGGCTTCAGAGAGGACTCTCTTGCTTTCTAAACTGCTGGTGGAGCTTAGGTGCAGCCAGCTCCAACTGTAGTTTGGACTTGGACAATGGTTTATGTCTGATGGAATTCTCTATACAAAGTTTGTAATAGTTAATATTGAGTAGCTACACAGATTATCAATGTGTCACTAGGATTAATTCAGCATGCTCGGTCCCTCACTGAGGATCGGTCACAGGTGGGGGTCTCTCTGCCTTGGGCAAAAAAGGATCTCTTAGTCTGAGGTAAGGGATCTCAGAGCCAAAGTATGCCTCAAGGTGTCCGTCACAGAAGCTTCTGAAGGGAGTCTCTTGCTGATACCTGTTAAAAGCAGTTTGTCTGCAAAATACTGTCTGCCAGGGCAGGAACTGTAAACCTAGAGCCCATCACTCCAGCGGCTGCTTTGGGGCTGTGTTCCTTCTCTCTGCAGCCCTGGGAACAGAGTAAGGGAATGGCCCCTTAACCCCAGCTCCTTGGGCAAGGTGGTGTTTGTAATCTGTTGGCTTGATAGTCGTTTGGAGGAGGAGAGAACTTGTTGATCATTTCCCATTTGCTGAACAATGACACTTGAGAGGGCATGAGAAAGCAGCTTTTCCCTTTGCCATCAGCTTAGAAAGGCTCCTGGGAGCGCAGGCGGTTGTTTCATGTGAGTATTTGAATATTACTGAAAACAGAGCAAACTCCGTGCAGAGATTTAAAACAAACAGGCTCCACAGAACGATGAGGGGAGTAACATTGACAAAGCTTTGTGTATCAGGCTGCATTATAAATAAGAGCATGACAGACCCTTCAAGTCTAAAAAGCACTGCGAGTCCCCTAAAAACTTGGGTGAATCAAGCAGATGTGTCGCTTCAAGCATTTCCCCAGCGCGATAATGGCCTGAATGGTGTTCTAGAAAAAAAATTCTCGGCTGTGCGGCATTATCAAAGACAGCGACAGCCGGGTTACAAGAGTTGTGTTTGCAGCAGAGAAACACTTCAAAGTTGAGGAGTGTTACGGTGGCAGCAGCTGAAGATCAAACGGGGACTTTCCTTTCTCACTCCTTCTCTGCTGTGATGTCTTAAACAAGGAGGTGAAGGAAGGGAAATGGCATTCCTTAGAGCCCCCCAGGCTGGGGGATAGCGTCGTTCTTGTGACCTAGAGGGTTGGTGGACGACGACGCTGGGACCAGGCTTGAGCATCAATGACCTTCTGCCGACACAACCCTGTTTTGAGGTGTGTGGCAAGAGGGGCGGGGGCCGCTGAGCTGGGTGCGGGAGTGCTTTCCATGGCATGGGAGGCTGTGAGGAAGCTCCCCCCGCAGGGTTTGTTACTTCAGCCTGCTGGGGAACGCCCTGTGCTTGGCTCGGTCACGGATTTGGGGTGGGGTTTTGTAATTTCAGTATCAAAGTGAACATGTCCAGAGGCAGCGCCCTTCGCTGCGCTTGAGGCTCTGACACCACTCGCATTGATGCTACTGAACCCTGTCACTGGAGTCCTGATGCGATGTCCCCCTTCCGGGGCCACATGCCAACCCAGGGTAGGTCAGGCACGGGCTGAGGAAGACGTTGGCCCAGAGCACCACTGCATCCCCTGGGTAGGCTGGGCCCCGGCTTTCCCGTACTGAGCGCTGCTTCCCCATCGCTTGGGAATCACATCAGCCTGCTGCATCCGTACCTGGGTCGTGCCTAACAGAGATGATAATAAAGCTTCAAAAAGCAGCAAGTTTGGGGGCTGGGAAACTGGTCGAAAGTACTGGAATATTTTGACAACCAAGTGGGTCTGGAGTGGAAAAACAACTGATGAAAGTCAATCATCTCAGACCCTGTGAACAGTGATCCTAAAGAGAGACCCTGTGAGCTCTGCTGTGGCAGCAGGCTGTGTCCAGCACCTCCCTGGAGACAGGCAGGTGTCTCTCAGGGACAGGCCGTGACAAGGGCCAGGATGCAGTCAGACTTCACCGGACTCGGTCGTTGTCTGCTGAGATTGTCGGAGCATTGCGTTGAAGAATTTTACCGATCTGTGGGTAACTCCAGGTTTGCTTTATTCAACAGCTCAGAGCTGGGCCATCACCTCAGTGCGAGTACTTAAACTGGCGGAGGAGAAATGTTAACTGTAGGCCGGCCTCTTTCGTCCACCTCTTTACCCCTCTGTGTTTGAATATCCACACATGCCTTCACGACTGTGGATGTCTACAGATTCCACTGGATCCAAACAACGCTCTGTGTTTGTGTGTTCTGTGGTTATACCCCTGCTTATACCTACATATACACCTTGATTTAGCACACTTTGCATTCAGTGTGAGTCTTGTCATTACGGGACCTGTAGTTAAGTAGCTGCTTTGGTTATAACATTCTGCTGCATCACTTTGTCAAGTTTAAATGCTGCTAAAATTCGACTTTTTGATCTACCTCTCACCATTAATAAATCTTGAATTGCTGCTAAATCATAGCCGTGTCAACTAATTCTCCTGCGCCAAGCTCCCGTTCCCTCAACCCCCTCATCGCTGCGTGCCTCAGTTTCCCCGTCGCACCCCGCTCTCCCCGTGTCACTGGCCCTTTAAGGCGCGGGACAGTCCTCCGAGTGCAAGCCCCGCCCACAGGGCGGGGACTGGAGCCCACTTCCGCCTGCGGGCCGGAAGCGCGGGAGGCACCGCCGCCTGAGGGTTGGGCCG
>NW_010396363.1:0-777 GCF_000710305.1 Buceros rhinoceros silvestris
GGGAGGGATGGGACTTCTGCAAATTGATTTAAAAAGAAAAGCGTCCAGACCTCACCTCTGTAAAAGGGGACAAGGGAGAAGGGAGGAAATATTTCAGCTTCAGTTAGGGAAAAACATGAAAAAGGAAAAAAAGGAAGGCTGGGGTAGGATAAGCTCGACCGAGGTGAGCTAGAATATTTAGCTAATGGAGGTGGACTATGAAAGGAGACTTCATATTTCTCTCCGAGGAGTCTCTCCAGGTCCGCAGCCGAGAATACACACAGCAAACGTTGTGCTTGAATTATAGCTGAGGGTTTGCTTTATTTGAATTCACTGGTGTTTATTTAAGAAAGTGAATAAAGGTTTTGTGTAAACAACCATTATTTCTGATGAGAGCTCAACAGCAATAAGAAGGGGGTGATTTTTTTAGTCGAGATTGTGGCAAAAGTTGACATTTCGGAGATTGCAGTTTGTCTTGCCGACGCCAGGCAGTCCCGAGGCATGAACTGCAGGGAAAGCTCTGTGTGCCTCTGAGTGTGAAACGGCGATGCCGAGCGTACCGGAGTCTGAAAACAATTATTTTTTAAGACATCAGCTTAAAGCCCGACATTAAAATAAAATAAAAATATTTTCCTAAGGAGTAAACAACCATTATTTCTGATGAGCGCTCAACAGCAATAAGAAGGGGGTGATTTTTTTAGTCGAGATTGTGGCAAAAGTTGACATTTCGGAGATTGCAGTTTGTCTTGCCGACGCCAGGCAGTCCCGAGGCATGAACTGCAGGGAAAGCTCTGTGTG
>NW_010396364.1:0-1408 GCF_000710305.1 Buceros rhinoceros silvestris
GTGTCGGAGAGGCCGTGCCGCACACGGAACCTCGTCACTGGGTAGGCGAAGGCAGCCGTTGAGACGAGGTTGATTTATCCTTAGTAAATATCTGAACGCAGGGTCCTCCACAACCTCAAACGGCAGCTCCTGGCGTTCACCTTGGGGCTGGCAGCGAGGGATGGGCTGTGGCCGAGTGAGGGTACAGGTGTCTCCCTGCCTGGGGCTTTCCTGCCATCAAAGATGATGGTCCTGCGGGACCACCTAGGAGATCCTCCAGGCAGGATGGTGCCGAACATACCAACAGGTTTGGGGTGTTTTGTGGTGAAAGTGGTCGAGATGAAGGACAAAACGGAGCCAACTCTCTCAAATGTGGTTTTATTTAGCTGTCCCAACCTCGTCACCTGTCCCCGTGGGATCTTGGGGCTGAATTTCTCTCCCCGAGCACAGCTGCGGTGTCGGTCCCTGAAGGCAGTGCCCAGGTCACACTGGTGGAGGCCAAGAAAGGCTGGAGCCACGCTCCAGGGTAGCTCCAAGCAGCCAAAATGAGCCCAAAGCCCCACTCGTCTGTGGCTCCTTGCAGCACCCCCCCTCCCTGATGGTCCCAGGGTCTGGAGACTCGTCCTTGCCGTGGCTTTTCTTGGCATCTCAGCGCTTTTGGAGGCAGCTCCGGTTTTGTCCAAGCTTCCGTGTGATTGCAAAAAGGCACCGCAGGGCAGAGCCGGCCTGGGAAATAATTGGGCAGCCAGCCTATAAAATAAGCGATGAGGAAACACAGAAATAGGAAGAACCGAGGTTTTCTTCTTTGCCCGTCGGCGTCTGGCTCACTCCCGTCATGAGCGCTGGGATTTATCATCCCGGGTGCGAAAGCGCGATGGGACGTGCTCACGTCGGCGCACGGGGACGGCGGGTGACGGGTAGGGCCGTGGCTGCAGTGACCTGAGTGCTGTCAGAAGTCGTCACCGGGGGAGAAAAACCTTCTGGCGAGGTCGTTCAGCTCACTGGTGGGGTTAGTGCTGGCCCCAGTCTGGCTGAGGGGTCTGAGGCCACCAGTTGCCAGCACTGCTGGAAAAACCCCTGTTTTCTTCCACTCTGCCCAGTGCCTGCCCACGCACCCCAACCCCAGCACGGGGCAAAATCCTCCAGCTCCTCAGGAGCCACACGGAACCGGCTGACTGTGTGCTGGAACGGATGAGGAGGGTGCAGGGAGAGGTGGGCTCGGTGGGCTGGGGGTGCCTTTCCCCGGCCGAGGAATCCAGCCGAGACAGATTAGGGGCTTTTCTTTCAGGGGGCTACGGCTAAGGTTGGTCTTTAATCCCTTCCTGGGGTTGCTGATGCCCTTTTTGTGCTCCGCCACAGAACACCGAGGCGACCACCACGCGCCGGCTGCTGCTGCCTGACCTGAGACCCCCACCAGCACCACTAAAGC
>NW_010396364.1:1525-1772 GCF_000710305.1 Buceros rhinoceros silvestris
GCCCCCCCCCAGCACCACGAACGCCGACAAGAGGTAGGTGCCATAAAACCACGACAGCTCATAATGCCGGTGGGACCCAACCCCACCCGTGCCAGCACCCCCCGGCCACACCGTCACTCCTCTGGGGCTTGTTTGCCCTGACCGCGCTGCTGCTGGAAAACAGGCGGCAGGGATTGAGGTTCCTCCCTAGCATGGGATGTTGGGGAGCATCCCATCGGCTCGGGGAGCTCGCAAGCGGCCCGTGGAG
>NW_010396364.1:1897-2370 GCF_000710305.1 Buceros rhinoceros silvestris
CCATCGGCTCGGGATGCTCTACGGGGCTCGTCGGAGTCACGTCGGCTCCACGGGGATAAGAGCTGGACCGGGAGCGGGATGTGCCCGCTTTGCCGGGTGCTGTATTTGGGTCAGCCTCATCGACTGGATGTGCAACTGTGTCATCCCTGGAGAGCGCGGGACGCCGATCCATAAACCCGACTGGCTCCGGACGGGGGGGGGACGCACAGCGAGGAGCAGCAGCCGGGCCAAAACGCTGCCATCAACACCACGCTCCCCCTTCTTAGAGCTCAGCCCTGCTCCGGGCTCCAAAACTGGGCAGAAACTGGGGAATCGGGAGTCGGCTTTCCCCGACAATAGCAGCTGTGCCCCCGCGTGTCCCGGACGTGGCTCGGGCCCCGTCTCCGGCCCCGTGAATAGCCAGAAGCCATCTGCAATGCAGATTGCGGCAGCGGCAACTGGTACGAGCGGATGGTGGCGGAAACGGGGCGGCC
>NW_010396364.1:2467-3094 GCF_000710305.1 Buceros rhinoceros silvestris
ACGAGCGGATGCTGGCGAAATCGGGGCGGCAGCCCCCTCCTGCCGCCTGGTTTTGCTCTCCCCAGGAAAAGGAGGGAGGAACAGGATGTTTCCTCGGCTTTTCCTTTCCCCATCCCCACTGCCAGAGATGCGAGGAGGCGATGGAAAGAAGGGAGGCGGGAGAGGCAAAATGCCGGTTTGAGCTCCAAGGATTGATGTATTTTATGTTGTTGTCCCATAAAGGGGATTATTTTAGTGAACCCACACAAGGAGCCAGGATGGACAGGGTGGCCAAGCGTGGTGGGCATCCAGCCCAGGGGTGTCCTGACTCCTAATGCCAAGCCAGCACAGACCCTGCTGGGAAAACTCTCCGCACAGCCAAGTGCGGTGCTCCAGTCCCTCCTGTTAAAACCAGCAACGTGCTGGAGCTGGCTGGGCTGGGTCTAGGACAAGAAAAAAGGGGAGGCTTGTCCTTTGTCCTGGCGGGGAGTGCAGGAGCTGCACCCCTGCTCGTGGTGGTGGTCCCGCAGATGCCTCCCACACACAATGGTGTGGCCCAGAGATAGAAAACTGCACCCAGGTCCAGGTGGAGACGGGAAACCGGTGTCACTGCCCACACCGGTGCCGGTGTCCGTGCCGGCGGGGGAA
>NW_010396364.1:3210-6843 GCF_000710305.1 Buceros rhinoceros silvestris
GGGGAGCCACGGCCAGCATCCGTGGGGTGAGAGTGCGTGTCAGGCCGTTCCCCTGAGCGAGGAGGATGATCTCACATGGTTCATCGATTTGGTATCTGATTGCTCATTATTACGGTAGCTTGACCTGCGGAGGCCGGCAAACCACAACGCCTCCAGTCATCTCGGCCAGCGTGGACACCCTCACGGCTTCAAACCTGGGCTGGGAGCCACGGCCAGCATCCGTGGGGTGAGAGTGCGTGTCAGGCCGTTCCCCTGAGCGAGGAGGATGATCTCACATGGTTCATCGATTTGGTATCTGATTGCTCATTATTACGGTAGCTTGACCTGCGGAGGCCGGCAAACCACAACGCCTCCAGTCATCTCGGCCAGCGTGGACACCCTCACGGCTTCAAACCTGGGCTGAAGGTCCTCTCTGCTCTCCCTGCCCAGCCCAAGCGCTGCCCACGCGCTCTGCCAGCATCCCTGGGAGGATCCTACCTCCTCCATGGCAGCTTTTCCACTTCCAGTTTGCTTTTATATGGATTTTTCTGGAGTGCTTCATGGTTTTTTCACCCTCAGAAGCACGGGGGGTGCTGCTGTACCTTGGAGCCACCATGCTGCAGCATCACTCCATCAGCTCCAGGACCTGCTCCTCACCTACGGGCACCCGGCAGGTGGGAGCAAAAATGAAGTGGCCGGCGCCGCTGTGAGAGCATCTCTGGGCTCTTTGCTCTTTTGATTGCTGAAATCCCACCTGATTGTCCGCGTGCTCATAGGGGAGATATTTCACCGGTCTTGCAGCAGCTCCTGGTGTTCCTAAAGCCCGGCAGGATCTTCCTTCGTGCCTTCTCATCGTCTTGGCTGCAGTAAACCCGCTGCCTCCATTACCTGGGTGCCTCTGGGAAGACTTTGGCTCCCTTGTCTCTCCACCCTCCTATTAATAGTTGCATTTATCAACAAGAATTTCCCGTTCTCTCTTCTGGGCGGGTCAGACCCAGGTCAGTCTCCCCTCACCCATCCCACCCTCCAAGCTCGGCCACCGCAGGACCTTCTCCAGCTCCTCAGTGAGCTCCTCCACTGGATGCAGCACCCAGTCGCCAAGTCCCTGGAAGGATCCCTACAAAACGCCACCCAGAGCATCGCTCTGTTTTATCAGTGAGCCTGACACCCCATCTCCACCCAAACCTCCCCCCGCCTTTGTACCCTCCCATGTGTTTTATCGAAGAACCGAGTTCCTTCCTCTTGTAGGAACTTCACACCAGGCAATAGCGTAACGGTGTTGGCGAGGCAAAACCCGAGATCTCTACTCTGCTGTCCCGCTGCGGGAGGAGAACAGAGTCCTCTGCTCCTCTCCAGTGGTTGCACGAAGCCTTTTGGGAGCTTGCAGAGGAGCAGAAGCTTCACCCCGTGCCGTGGCTCAAGAGGGGACAATGAGGGCATTGAGCGCGGCCGCTGACACGCTGCCGTATTGTGCCTGGCAGAGAGATGCCCCGGCAATAATCGCCTCCTCCTTGGCTTTGTTGCAGGGCTGTGGCCGGTGGTGCCGCAGGGCTTTCCCCCCGCCCTCGAAAGTCTCCGGTTATGCGGTGAAGACCCGCAGCTCAGACGCACCGTTTTTTCCTGGCTGTGAAAGGTATGGCTCGACTCGGCGCCGCTCGGCCGCGACGCGACTCCGAGGGTATCGCTGGTGGGGGGAGAAGTGTGGATTTGGGGACAAAAGGCTGCTCTGTTCCTCGTCACGGGGGGGTGCGTCACTCTGCCACTGCTCCTTGTGATGTAGGGTGTATATATTATAGTGTATATATTAGAGATAGTGTATTTTTAGCTATTTCATACATATATAAAGTCAACACCGAAAGTCATGCAAATCGTCTTATTTTTATGCCTATAAAAAGAAGTTTTCCATTAAATACGCGCTTAAGCTGCAGAGATGTTGTCCCTGCCCGGGGCAGGGGGTCGGAACTAGATGGTCTTTGAGGTCCCTTCCAACCCCAACCATTCGATGACTCCAAACTCCACTCAGGGTCTGGGCAATCCTTTAAAATCTGGATCCAGGGCGTTGCTCGAAAGGGTTTTAAAGGGGTTAAATGAGACTTCACTCCCGGTCAGAGCGAGGCTGAGGTGGTTTTAGAAGCCTATTTAAGGTTGTTTCCAAGCTGGGCACCGACAAAACAATTTCCCTCGACACTTCCTGGCGAGAGGGTCTTTTTCTCACCCAAAATCTGCTCGAAAAGCTCCGGTTTGGGCTGAAGCGTTTGGCTTGTGACCGTGTCAAGGGCAGCACCAGCTGCAGGAGCCAGCGCTGCGGTGATGCTGCCCTTCGCCTTCCCCCTCCATCCCCGGAGCACCCGATGGGCTAATTTCCATCTTGAAAACGCCTTCTGGGAACGCACCCCCCCTGCCCGCTCAGCCAGGCTGTTTCCCGGCTCATTCCTCCCCTGAAGGAGCTGGAGAGAAGAGAAAACACTCGGAAAATTAAATAAGAGGAGGGAAAAGGCTGCCCTGTCCCAGCTGTGCGGAGAAGCAAGGACCTCCCTTCTCCTTCCAACCAGGGAAAACGAGTTATTGTGAGCAGTTTCACTGAAATGCCGAGGGCCCGTGCGCTGGGGCCCTGTAGGGTTTGAAGACCCCCCAGATTTGAAAGGTTTTTAGAGCCTTCTCCATACTGGATTGGCCAAGTTTTGGGGGTTTTCTTTAATTACAGCGAGGAAAAACTTGCGGATTGGGTCTCCTGGAAGCCAGATCTGGCCTTGCAGCACGGGGCCTTTAAGGAAAACATCAATTATTGTGAGATCAGCCATAAAATCATGCGAGCTGGCACCGCGAAGGAACGGCCAACGATGCGCCGAAGGTCGGGGGCAATTATTTAATCCCTGCTTTGGCGTTCGAGCGCGGGGTTGCAGCACCCCCCTCTTTGACCGGCGGTTTGCCTGGGGGGCAAAAACCTCTGGCAGAGAGCAGCAGGGGCTGGGGGAGGAGGAAAGTGTCCCCTCTGTCCCCTTGCAGCTGTTTTCCCTTCCAGCTGTTACCCACAGAGCAGGGCGATGCTTCCAGCCACCCCCTACCCTGCAAAACGGGGCTGGGAAGGGACCAGGGGGGTGAAGAGGGTCACGGCTAGGGCTGGCGGGGAGCCTCCGCCACCATTAAATACTAAAACTGTAAAATTTGAGCAGCAGCTGCTGCTTCGTTCACTTTGACCTAAAAATTGAGGGAGGTAAGAGGTTTTTCGATGCTGCTGCAGCGTATCGCTGTAGGTGTAAGGACAGGTCGAGAAGCAGCCGGCTTCTCTTCCTGCTTCACCCCTGTTCGAACAGAAAGGAGAAGAAAACCTGAGCAAGAAGGAAGCTGTTCCTTCCCTGCGGCAGCACCTCCACCTCCCGCCTCCCTCTCCGGCTCCAGGGAGCTCCCAGTTTGCTATTATTAGCCCCAAACTCTCAGACAATTTGAATTATTTGGTATTTTTTCCACCCTAAGCGTTGCTCTGCGCTCCTCGCTGCACCCTCGCTTTTTCTGGACCTTTTTGGGGTGCTTATAAGGACATTAAAAAATAAAAGGAAGGGGAAGAAGTCCTCGGCGTCCCGGGGAACGATGGGTTTGCCGCCGGAGCTCTCCCGTCTCGGGAAGTCTCCCCCTTGGCGGTCTCCACGTCATCGT
>NW_010396364.1:6946-10002 GCF_000710305.1 Buceros rhinoceros silvestris
CATCGTCTCCAGGCTGGTGCAGCGGGAAGGGAGCTGGGTTCGAAGGGGTGGGAGGGGAGGAGAAGCGTCGGCCGGGGAGCTCGGCAGGCAGGGCCGGGGCTCAGCGCGCCGCGGCGGGGAAGGATGGGACGTTTCGGCGAAGGACCGAGCCCAGCGCTTCTCCGTATGTCACTTTTTGTTTGTTTGGGGTTTTTTTTTTTCCCCTCCCCTCCACTTTTTGTCAGTATTTTACCAGATGGTTTTAGCTCGGTTGATTCCCAGCACGTTGCAGACCCCCCCGCTCTGCTTGGACCCACCGCTGCTCCCCTCCCGCCTTCCCCCCCGCTCTTCACTTTCTGCCCTCTCCCCATCGCGCGGGTGGGGAGCGCGTTCGCCACGACCCAACGCTCATGGATTTCCTTTCCTGACGGTGGAAGGAGACAAAACATCCCTATTTGGCGTCGCTTTGTGCACTCTCTCTGCCGGCATAAATCACCTCCCGCGGTGCAGGGCAGCGCAAATCCCTCTCCAGGGAGTTCGGATTAAACCATCGGTAGTTCAGCTTTCTCCTGATGGAAACCGTTACGTGCTCTGGGACCGCTGGACCCCGTCTCAGGCTGCCAGAGGTGGGGGGAAGAAGATGCTTTGGGGTCTGGTTTTCCTGCTAGTCCTGCTCTTGGGTGAAGTTTCTGAGACTTCTGCTCGTGGAGCAAATCTTTGGGTCTGCAGCCCGCTTGCTTTTGGAGCATCAGCTTAGGTGGTCCGTGCTCATGCCTCACCAGCTGCTCTTTAAAGGCCAGGTTGTGGCGGAGACCAGCACCCGCAGGAGCTCACCCCGGCCGAAGGGGCAGTTTTGCAGCTGGTGTCTCTAACCCCGGGACAAAAGGTCCATTGATAGGTTCATGTCCTCTGTAAGGTGCCTTTGTGTTGTTTCTGAAATGATGGCCAAGGCTGTGAGCACCCTTTTCATCCGCATATCCCAAACCACCTCGCAAAGGACATCTTCTCTCTCGCCCAGTCGGGGAAACTGAGGCGCAGGGAGGGCAGTGGCTCGGCAGCATCACCTCCAGCAAGAGCTGAACCTGCTCCTTGGGGGCCTCATCTTCTTGGCCAAGCAGTGTTCCTTGAGGGAAAGCTCTCCATTGGCTACCAAACACACAGGATACTCCACTGGGGTGGCGTCTCCTTCTCCAACCTGTCCCCCCATCAGCGCCTCTAGGTCGTCCTATGAATCTCATGTAGAGATTCTGTTGCAGTTTCATAGCCATTGGTGGTTCCATCCTCATTAAGATCTTCCCTGTGATTGATGGGTGACCTGTAGTTACACCCCTCCTACCTCCAGGTCGCGGGTACAGTCATAGCAAACTTGGTTGCAACCAGCATTTGTCCCAGAGGCTCCCCTGAGAGCAGCAGGGCTGGGAGGACCTCCTGAGTGCCCCTGGTCTCTGCTGTGTCCCGTGCGTGCTAGGGAGGCATTTCTGTCTTGTGTTCTGGGGGCTTCATCTCTTCCCATCCATCCCAAGCACTGCAGCTTGGCTTAATTGATGTATTTAAGCCGTGCCTGATGGGAGAGAGCCGTGTCCTCTGCTGGCTGGTGAGCGAACACCCTCGTACCCCAAACAGAGGGAAGCAAAGAGCCCCTTGAGTCTTGGAGGTCACGGGCACCTTCTCCTCTCACCCAAATTACCTTGAAGAGCCAGAGGAGGGCAATCTGTGCTGTGCCCGACGCCACCTCAGACAGTCAGAGGAAGGAAATCCGCTGTAACCCGGCTCCAGTGAGTCAGGGCGGGTGGGAACTGGGGAAAGGGACATGTTGCTGGTGGGGGATCTGCGCCTCGTCCTTCTGGGAGCTCTGAGAGCTATTTCTGAGACAATCCTTGGGCGTCGTCCAAGACCAAAATACCAGAGGATTTTTTTCGGTGTGTGTCACAAGGAAACCCCTCCTTCCCCAGCAACGCGCTGCGGAGGTGGACCGCAGCGTGCGCCGTGTCTCTGCGGGTCCAGCGCTGCGGAGGACTCTCCCCTCCTGGAATTTATGGCTTGTTTGGAGCTCTTCCACCCAAAGTTCATCCAACCAGCACAAGGTTCAGGTTTTGAACCGGCTGTTTCTTGGAGATCTTGGGGACCAGCCGTGCAAACTGCCGTGGTTTGTGCTCCCTGCAGCCAGGAAAAGAGAAAATAAAGGAGTTTGTGTGGGGTTTGGGCGGATAGAAAACGAGGAGCCTCGTCCTGCAGGTTAATTAAGTTATTTGGGGGTAATTTGCTATTTCACTTCGAACTTTGCCAGAGCAATTTGTTTCTCTCCCCGCCTCTGCCTTTTTTGTTGTTGTTGTTTTGGTGCTGTGGGGTGTCCCACCAGCTCTCTGCCTGCTTCCCCAGAAGATGGGGACCCTGGGGCTGTCTGCCAGCCCCACGTCCCAACGTCAGGAGACTTGGGCTGTCCTTAGGGCGTGAGGTGGCTTTATACAGGTGAGCCAGGTCCTCCAGAAGCTGCGCACCCTCTGCTGTGGTCTGTCTTCTCTCTCCCCCTGCGGGAGGATGCCAACTTCTCTGGCCACCGGTGGGTGTGGAGGTGTGGGAGAGGTCGAGCAAGGCGTTGGCTGATGGGAGTCTCGAGGGTGAATTGTGCGATCACAGGACAGTCAAGGTTGAAGGTACCGTGGGAGGTCATGGAATAGGGCCAAGTTTGATGTTGGATGGAAGTGCCCAGGGCCCTGTCCAGCTGAGTTATCTGCAAGGGTGGAGATGCCACCAGCTCCCTGTGCCAGTGTTTGTCATGGAGACACTTTTATTTCATATCTTGTTAAAATTTTTCTGGCTGCAACGTGGCCTTCCATGGTGTGCTTTTGAGAAGCGTTTGGCCCCCCTTCTCTACAACGTCCCTCAAGGCAGCTACACACACACCTGAAAGATCCTCCCTTTCTCTTCTCCAGGCTGATCAGACCCAGCGCTCTCAGCCTCTCCTCAGACATACCATTCTCCAGCCCACAACCACTGTGGAAGCCTCTGGAGGACTCACTCCAGCAGCCTCCTTGCACAGCTGTGGTCTTACAAGGGCAGATCCGAGGGGATCGCAG
>NW_010396364.1:10247-10534 GCF_000710305.1 Buceros rhinoceros silvestris
TGTCCCACCAGCCCCTTTCTCCAGCTTGCTGAGGTCCCCCAACACTGTCCCCCCCACCCCATCCACGCTTCACCCAAACTGGGACTGACCCCAGAACTGGTCCCATCGCTCTGTTCATTGATGATGCTCCAGAGCTTGGTCCCCAGCGGTCATCCCTGGGTGATGCTCTGCAGAGCTGCTCCCCGGCCAATCGCTCTCTGCTGTCCTTTGGCCGGTCCCAGCTGGGGCCACCATTCAGCCTTTGTCTCTGTTGAACTTTGCCTGGGTCCCACCAGCCCCTTTCTCCA
>NW_010396365.1:0-5777 GCF_000710305.1 Buceros rhinoceros silvestris
CGGGGGCACTCGAGGGGATCAAAGGGCTTTTGTAACCTCAATGATTCTGTGATTCCCCAAGTCTGCTGTCTCCAAGGTCTGAGGTTCAACCTTCTCTTGTCACAAGATCTATGAAATCCACTGGAGAAATCAAGACATTTAATTCCATGAGGATGAAAACAGCTCTTCTGGAATACCAGCAGGACCCATTGTGAAATGACACCCACAAACAATGTCTCTGACTGACACATCCAGTTTCCCATTTGGTAATTGAATCTTCCCTCACTCTACCGAAGCCCTACTTGGCCTTTATGTGAAGTGCCAGAACCAGTTATAATCATTCCTCTGGAATGAATCTTCTCTTCCTCAGCTTCTCCTGCAGAAGATGGGCCAAGAAGCTACTTGAATCCCCGTAACTGACATCAGCTCATTAAATGTTGTACCAACCGGATTAAATTCAAATCACAAACCAAAGACCCATCTTTACTGCTGTCTGACCTCCAGGGGTACCTACACCCTGAGCGGGTCATGGCCTTTGGCAGGACCCCCCCACCTGACCAGCAGGCTGGTCCAGAAGCAATGAGGCTGGGGCTGTCCTGGGAGCCAGGACACGACAGTGTCCAGCACGGGCCCACCGGCAGCCTCCTTGGGCAGCTCTGCCAGGCAGGCACCACGCCTGAGCTCCCTGGCCTGCCCCCCTCCCCATTCCTGCCCATCTCACCTGGACCTCACCCGTGGGCTCTGCGGGGAGGGCCCAGCCAGCTCACGCTGAAACAACCACCCACGGCACGAGAGGTGCCTCAGGACTGACGTGGTCTGCTCCTGGCCAGGTGCCTGCCCCGACCTATCTTGGAACAGCAGCCAAGGGTGGCACGAGGTCCAGAGACCAGCATCAGGCATGTACTGTGACAATCCTGTGGGCATTGGTCCCAAGGCCCTGCCTCAAAGAAGGTCGCTTTCCACCAGAGTGTCTTCACCAAGGACACCCTCCCCTGAAGAACAGGCTCCCCGGCCCCACACAGTCCCTGTGTCGTGATCAGGCCAAGCCTGCATGGTTAAGCGAGCAGTAGAACAGTGATTGCAGCGTTTCTGTTCTGACTAGATGATTTGCATTACATTTTTAGTCCTTGTTCTCTCAAAGCGTGTTTTCAGCAGATGCATCACAAGGGTTTGAATTACCCTTCTCTGCAATCTTAGCACAAGTCACGAGTTACTTGGCTGGAAGAGTCACAGGCAGCTGAACTCCAGGCACACAATCCGAGAGAAAATGCCACCACAATCCAAGAGCACGCGCTGCGTCTGATCTTCAGGACGCCACCGGCATCAGATGGTCTTGACAAACATCAATGACTGATGGCAAGATTGATGATTTCTCTTGAAGCATCTTACTCCTTCAGAAGCATGAACGCTCTGCAGAATACCTCAACCACCATTTCAACAGGCGTTCTTCACAGCTCCTAGAGCACCGGCATTGCAGGAGGAGGCTGCTCACTGGTTAGACGTGGCTCAAGGGCCGGCATTAAGGTGGGTGAGGAAATGTGAACCATAACACAGGAAAGGCAGAAATGTCCAATAGGTACTTGGTGGTGAATTTGGAACAGAGAAGAGCACCGTCATCACCTACTAGAGTGATGTGGGTGGAATAGAAAACTTGTCACCTTGATGGAGAGCATGAGGCAGCATCTGTTAAAATAAAGCACTTCCAGATCCAGAAGCCAGAACGCTTTACACTGGAGAGCTCTGGAGAAAGCGGCTAAGGACTATCTCAGGAACAAATGTCAGTACTGAAGAAATTCTGGGAGCCTGAGAAATTCCAGGCCCTCGAAGGACCACCAGGAATGGTACAAGAACTATCACCTATCAGCCTGACTACAATCCTAAGTGACGTAGCAGAATGCTTTACTTCACAGAGTCACAGGGTGGTTTGGGCTGGAGGGACCTTAAAGCTCCTCCAGCCCAGCCCCTGCAGGGAGCAGGGACATCTGCCCCCAGAGCAGGGGGCTCAGAGCCCCAAGGGCCAACCTGACCTGCCATGGGGCCAGCGATGGGGCTGCTGCCACCTCTCTGGGGAACCTCACCACTCTCCAAGTGAAGAATTTCAGAAGGTCATTTTAGATTCAGAATATTTAATTTAGAAGATCGAATAGGAAATCTCATTGGTGTGGTTAATGCGAGGTCAATCCTGCCAAGCATCTTGTCAAGATCCCAACACCACTGATGATGGCAACCAGAGGACACCACATACTGTGGCTTAAGGGTTTGTACCACTGCACGTGACTGAACTCCGCACACCGCAACCTCCCTGCGGGATGTGTTACTGCACTAACAGTGCCCTCACCGAAAGGCCAGAAAACGCCATGAAAAGCAGACGCCCCATGGGCAGCTGTCTCCAGTTGGCCCCATAAGGACCAGTCCTCACCTGTATGGCAATCACTGGTCTGCCCCAGAGCTGTCCAACCTTTGCACCATCAGAGTCGTGTTCCATTTCACTGCAGTCACGCGAGCAGCCTCAGGGCTGACCACACTGCTATCAGGAGATGTCCCAAATAACTTCAGAGCCTGGACAGATCCTGAAGGAGCCGCGTCCCATCTGTGAGTAACAGCATAAACCCCGATACAGAAACACCAGATGTTTGTGTTTGGCTTTACCAGGATAGTCCAGCTGTGCCTGCACAAACGACGGGAGAACACCTCAGACCACGAAGCAATGAGAACAGAAGCCCTGGGGTGGGAGAGGAAGTCTTCCAATGCGGAAATCAGCTTGGGGTGTTCCTGTCAAAGAGCGGGCCAAGGGGCATCGAGATACAGGAACACTCTGGAAGAAAAACACTTCCAATAGTCTAGAATTTTCAGACAAAGCTGGGAAACAAGATCAGAATTCAAGCTGTGACTCGAGGGCGCTGACACAAGGCAGAAGTCCCACTGGAGAGGGCAACCAACCACTGAACACCACATGGAGAAAGCAGAGGCTCCTGCTCCTCCAAACTACCTGTGGGAGGGGGCGAGGCTGTCCGGCAGCCGGGACTGCTCCTCACCGTGAGCTCTGCTGTGCTCCCACCCCCTCTCCTCCCGTCCGCTCTCCCACTTCGCTGCTGCTGCTGCGGGAACCGGTGAAACACAAGGACTGGCCAGACCAGGAGAAAGGTCACTGGAGGGGGCGAGGCAGTTCCCCACGGTCCCGCATGCTACGAGTCAAACAACGGCCGTACGGGAAGGGGGGAGCCGAGAACTCCCAAACCAGACTGGTGGAAATTGCAGCGCTCTCATCCCTGGGCAGACTGCAATGCCAGTGCTCTGCTGCACCCCCAGACTGGGAGGTCAAAGAACCCTTCAGACCAGTGAATGTACCAACGGTCTGGTCTGCTGCAAGCCTCTGCCGTTGAACACGGCACCTCGGTGACATCGAACGGGCTGTTGGACACAGGAAGTCAAAGTCAATCCCCTCTCACACATCTTTTACCAGAACAAAACCCATTGTTGGTAACTCCTACCTATTTCATTGATCCTCCATGAGATGAGAAGTGCTGGAAGAAAGAACCTTTGATGCCATTTTTTTCATTTCATTTGTTTATAATGATCCAATTATCTTCTGCCAGGAAGAACAAGAACCAGCAGGCTCTAATCGAAACAAAAATCCATCAGAATTCACTCGGAAGGTACCTTAAGGGTTGGCAGAACTTTTCATAATGCTCGTTTCTGCCACGATACAGCTCAAGGAGATATGAAAAATACCTGTGCTGAATTCTTCAACTCACAACGGGCCCTGCTGGAGAAACACTCCTGTTTCCCTCTCCTCACGGCATTCCAAGGGCCCGCAGCGACACACGCAGCCCATCTGTCCAGCCAGGGACTGTCGACGTGGAGCATGGGAGCGGTAACAAAAACCCCTGAGCCCCCAGCCTGGAAAGGATTTGGAGGCGGCTTGTTCCCGTGCGGAACCAACCCCACCGCTGCACTCCTAATGGATGTTTGTGTGGGATGTTCTTTACTCTGCAGACAGAGACCTTCAAATCGCCACCCAGATCATCGCCTCTAGAGTGACCCTGTGACCAGAAACGTTCTCCCACGGCCTGGCTGGAGCTGGGGTGGCTGCGGTTGCTGCCCGTCACCTCTTGTCCCGCTCGGAGGGCGCGGAGCAGAGCTGACTCCCACCTCCACAGCTCAGACGATGCACTGGAAGGCTGTTCCCCTGCGTCACCCAGCGCAGCTCCTCCGTCTGTACCGCGCCAGCGCCGAGCTAAGGCGATGTCTGCTGGGTGTCTCTGAGTATCTCACTGCCTTTGGCTTCGAATGCTTCAATATTGCTAACGATGTTCGTTAAGACTCACCGTGACCCCCGAGCCTCTTCTCCACTCCCCTCTCTCCTGCATCTGCACAGCCGACGGCTTTTGTGCTACGGCAGCGACCTGCATTTCTCCTCACGGATCCACATCCAAGGGTTCAAACACCGGCTTCTATCCGTCAACACCGTCCTGAACTCTCATCCTGCCTACACGCCCGCAGTGACCCACCGAGGGCATCTGCAATGTCCCTGTCCCGCACCAAGCAAGTGTCTTGTCCAGAACAGGGGAGGAGGATCCCTGCCCCGATGCTTCAACACGCTGGGGAGCTGAGTCCACAGCGGGCTGGGGGTCTCTCTTCCGCTCCTTCAGGTCTCCAAGTCAGGAACGAGTAAGAAGCCATGCACAGCACCGGGGCCCAGCCCAGGGCAGGGACCACAGCAGCAGGGCCAGGAACCGATGGCAGGGGGTGAGATGTGTCCTGGTAGGGAATGGGTTTCAAGGGAATTAAATTTTGCTGTGGAAACCCCTCTTTTTCTGCACCAAACCACCAGGTTTAACTGGGTAGATAAATGAGGACTAGGGGCTGGGTGACACCAGCATCCTTTCATGAGCAACAGTCAGCACAAACAGCAAAGCAGCTCGAGGAACAGAGTGACAGACCAGTGATGCATCTGGCTGGTACCTTCCCTGCCCCCCAAAGCCGCAGTCCTCAGCTCAAGCCCCCGGACAGGTCACAATGTTCCTTGGTCACAAATTTACTCTTCAGTAATTTTTTACTCTCATTCTGAATCCATTTGTATTTTTGGCCTCCACAACATGCAGCAGGACTAAATTCACCATTTAATCACCTGCAGTGTGACAAAGTACTTTGTTTTATTTTAATCTCGCTGCTTGCTAATTCCTCAGAGTGCCACCTCATTCCTTTGTACTGAGAAGTCACTGACTGTTCCATATTCACCTTCTCCTTGCCTACTCATGATTTCATAAACTCTGTCAGATCCTCCTCATGCACCTCTTCCCCGAGCCGAGCAGTTCCAGCCCATTTAACCCTTCCTCAGGTGAAAAACGGCCCGTGCTCTGGGTCACCCTTGTTGGCCGACTGAGCCTTTTCTCATTCTTCTTACTCAGACGGGTGAACTACAGCTGCAAGTAGGAGCCTGTCGAACCGGGGATTTACACGGGACTCTAGCGCTATTTTTAGCAGACTCTCCATTTCTTCCCCATTTCCTCACATCCTCTGTGTGTCACTGGCTGCTGCCTGGCTGATGCATGCCGAGAGCTACCTGCACAACTCCAGGACCTCTGGGAGTAACGTGTGTGCAGGAATCCAGCGCTGAGCAGGTACGTGTTTCCTGCACCTTCCCCCCCGAGACAGCAGGAGCCAGGAAGACGTTCCTCTCGGACAGAGAAGCTCTTGAGTGACCACAGCTGTCACCTCTTTCAAGTGCTGGTTGTTTTCTGACGACAACCCGGCCTAAGCTTACTGCTGAGAACAGGACTCTGATGGCATCGCCT
>NW_010396365.1:6040-6394 GCF_000710305.1 Buceros rhinoceros silvestris
ACTCTGCCAAGCCGCAAAAAGGAAGGGAGAACTAAAGGGAAACCCCACCAACTTTTCTGCCTCTGGTGGATCATTCTGGACAGACTGTTCACGCGCTGCCCCAGGACCTGCTTCTCCAGCTGCCAGCCAGTTGTCCCGAGTGTTTTCTGAAGAAGAGACCAAGTGGGGTTTAGCGAACAGTTCCCCTTCCCAGCGCTCCTTTAACCATGACTACGCAGCTCTGAAGGCTGGAGCTGACACTCAGGCACCTGAACAGCTCTCGCTGGTGGTGCTCTGCCTCAGCCACTCCCGAGCATCCCCACCCGCTCCTGCTGCTTGTACAAACCGGGCCACAAAGCCTCAGACTACCCCGTT
>NW_010396365.1:6552-6941 GCF_000710305.1 Buceros rhinoceros silvestris
TCAGAAGCAGCCGGGCAGCCCGGCACGGGACCGAAGCACCAGCACCACCGAGGGAAAGCAAGGGCCTGAGGGGAGCTCCCTTTACACCAGCTCATGTTCTCAGAGAATCATGGCATCATTTAGGCTGGGAAAGACCTTGGAAATCATTGAAATTCCCTGTGGAAGAGGTAAGTGGTCCCAAAAGATACTGTTCACCGAAAGATCTCAAAAGGCTCTTTTGAAGGTGCGTTAATTTGACAGGCGGGATCATACAGAAGCCTTCGAGAAGAGGTTCGTGCTGTCCCTCCTCACCTCTGTCGCTGTAGAAGTGAGGGCTGCACTGGCCCAGCACAAACTGCCTTCTTGCAGCCGCTGCAGAACCCGGCTTCCCGTGGTGCCCCAGTGCAAGG
>NW_010396366.1:0-488 GCF_000710305.1 Buceros rhinoceros silvestris
CCCCCTTGCAACACCCACCACCATCACCAAGGAGGTAAGAAGAGGAAGCTGCAGGGTCTGGGCTGCAGGACAAAAACCCAATCAAATAAATACAATTCCACATCGCATCTGAGTTGCTAAACTAGGGAGGCTGGGAAGGGAGAGGAAGCGCAGGGGCATTGCAGTGCGTGAATGGGTTTTTCATTGAGCAGAAGAAAATCCTGGAGGATATATTTGTTTTGTTTAGGAGCTGTCGCACTGAGATCGCCTGTGTTTTGTAGGTTCCTCTTTACTGCTTTGCATTTTAAACGGTTTAATGTATTTCACGAGTAGAAAAATGTACAATACTGGAAGTGATCAGGGGGCGGGGCAGGGGAAGAGCAGCTGAGCCGGGCTCGTTTCTTCGCATTTCATCATAAGGCTTTTAATGGATTTTTTTTTCCCCCCTCTTGGTCTCCGTTTCAGCGTCAGCTGTTGTGAACCCAGCAGAACGATTTCCCTCCGCGTTA
>NW_010396366.1:1167-2509 GCF_000710305.1 Buceros rhinoceros silvestris
AAGGGAGACGCTGAATGTCTTTTTTGGACTTAAAGTCTTTTTTTTTTTCCTTAATGTCTGATGCAACTGAGGTCTCTCTCGGAAGGGGAATGGGGCTTTGGTTGTCTGGCCGTGGCTAGTGAGTGGGGGGTCCGGCCGAGGCAGAGGCAGCAGCGTGTATTTTCCGGAGGTGAGAGGGCTGGAAAGCTGGTGTTTTTGCAGGAGGTTCGATTGCATGAAGTGGCAAAACGCGCAAAGTTGTTCTTGCAACAAGTTTCGCCGTTGCTCTTGTCTTCAACTGCGAAAAGGGGGAAGGAAAAACTTCCTCTACCTTCTTGGCAAATCAGAAGGCTTTGTTGGTGGCGCCGGGGTGGTTTTAATGCATTTTTGTCCGTGAGATTATTACATAAGGTTGATAATTTCTGTTGCTGCTGGATTTCCCCTCCTCCTCTGCCCCCCTCCCCTTTGCGTGTTGTGCGGATTTCTCTGGCTCGCTTTGAGTGAATGAACTGGCGATTTAAGAAGTTGCAAAGAGCCCCTCCGCCCCCTTTTTTGCATCCTTCTCTCCCCCCTTTGCACTGCTCCGCAGATGACAAAAGGAGTAAACTTCCTCTACTTTTGCTGGCACATTAAGAGGGCTTTCTGGAGAGATTACGGTATCAAAGCCTTGCATCTGTCTGCAGTTACTCTGCTGTTCTGAGCGTTTGAAGCAGTTTGGGGCGAGCAGGCGAGTGCTATGTGCAAAAGCGCAGCGGAGCTCCGCATCGTCGCTGTACCTTGCCGGCTGTTTTTGTGCCCTCCCGGAGCTCCGGGGACGGCGGAAGGCTTTGCGTGTGGGAGCACTACCTGATCGCTTCTCTTTCAGTGTCTTGAGTCGAGAAGAAAGGTGTGTGAGATGCATTGCAATTTTTTCTCAACTTCCGAAAGGCTCCCTGTCTCTTGCTGTTGATGATGGGATTATTATTTTTTTTCTTCGGTTAAGATGAAGGGATTCATTCCTATCTGTTTGTTTCTTCGTGTTTTAATTGTGGGTCTTTTTTTTATTATTTTTGGTTTAATTTCAGGTCTTGGGAGAACCTCTCCTCTTCGCCTTGGTGGAAATACCCATAAAACCTGTTTCTAAAACCATTGCCCGACCCAAGGATCGGCAAGAAGAGACCCGTAATGCCAGGAATGGTCAGTAAAAACCCAGACCTCGAGTTCGACTCTTTGCAGCCCTGTTTCTACCCGGACGAAGATGATTTTTATTTGTGCGGGCCGGACTCCGCTCCCCCCGGGGAGGACATCTGGAAAAAGTTTGAGCTGCTGCCCACCCCTCCCCTGTCTCCCAGCCGGGCCGGTCTCCAGGAGCACCCCCCGGGGG
>NW_010396367.1:0-348 GCF_000710305.1 Buceros rhinoceros silvestris
ACTTCCCCGCCGCGGTTTGTTTCGAGGTGTACGTTTCCTCCAGCCTTTGGGCTTTGTGGAAAGTTTGGGGGATGCTTGTTGCCCGTGGTTTTTTTTAATACTTCCTCCCTACGATGTATTTTTTTTTCTTTAAAGAGGAGAAAGAATAATAAAAAAAAAAATTAAAAATCGTTCTCCTTTGTCCGCCGTAGGAAACAGAGCTGTGGGCCTGCTGGGTCCGGGAGCTCCGGGCTGAGTGGGAACCCCGAGGCAGAGGCAAAGGGAGAAGCCTGCCTGCACCCAAACCTCTCGGGATGGAGGTTCCGGAGCAACCACCCGGGCAAGGCTGTGCTGGGCAGGGCCCCGGGG
>NW_010396367.1:571-1117 GCF_000710305.1 Buceros rhinoceros silvestris
AATGGGGTAAGGAAGCCGGTGTGGACGCTGGCAGCACTGGCGTGCATCGCCCAGGGACTGTCTCACTGGTCCCCGGGGAGGCACGGAGCCCCGGCCTCTCCCCCGCCGCCGTCCTGGCATGGAACGGTGTGAAGAGCCGGATGGAGAGAAAATAAACAGCTCCTGCTGAGGAGTCGCTGGGTTTTCTCAGCTTCCCGAGCGTGCGGAGGGGTCAGGGGCCAAGCACGCCGCCCGAGGAGGTCAGGGCCCAGCTGGGTGCCAGCCCAAGGGACTGCTTCGGGGCTGGCTGGCAGCCGACCAGCGTTTTTGAGGCTGGCCCCGATTCCCCTGGGATTTTCTTCTTTTTTTTTTTTGACTCTTTCCTCTTCGCTCTTGTCTGAGCTGGAGGAAAAGTTGCTGCTGGGCCAGGAGCGGTTTCTGCCTTGCCCGGCGTTAGGAAGCCATGGCTTGTGCTGGGGTCATCCTGCTCTGGCGCTTCTGCTGCACTGGGCATTTCTGGCCACTCGCGACAGTGCTTCCTGCCGGGGACCGGTGCGTCCAAGCGGT
>NW_010396367.1:1159-1398 GCF_000710305.1 Buceros rhinoceros silvestris
TTAGGAAGCCATGGCTTGTGCTGGGGTCATCCTGCTCTGGCGCTTCTGCTGCACTGGGCATTTCTGGCCACTCGCGACAGTGCTTCCTGCCGGGGACCGGTGCGTCCAAGCGGTTACTGTAAATCTAGCGTGCACGTTCGTTCAGATATTTTATAGCTGATCATAAATCTGGCGTGGCTATAAATCTGCACACATGTCCTGCAGACAACAACGGCAGCAAGCGGTCCCCCGACCCGGCC
>NW_010396367.1:1892-2202 GCF_000710305.1 Buceros rhinoceros silvestris
CTCACGTGGTGAAGCATGCTGGTGATAGTGCTGCATGCAAGGCCCTTGCCAACTGTCTGGGGATAAAAACCCCGGGCTTCAAAACGCCCTGGCCCGAGGGAGCGTGGACAGCCCCAGGCTCGGTCTGCCCGTCACCCCGAGGGTGCGGGTGAGCAGGGGTCGAGACCTGCTCTCCCAAGGAGCCCCTCTCCCAGGCAGTCGCGGCCCTGAGCATAGGCACGGGACTCCCTTTGAAGTCCGGCTTTCCCATGTGCTCCCCCACAAACCCCTACGCAGAGGCACCACATTGCTGCACTAGCCCTGAGCCACT
>NW_010396367.1:2419-3329 GCF_000710305.1 Buceros rhinoceros silvestris
AGGCTCACCATGCTCCTCTCTGCTCTGGCAAACCCCTGCCTGGTTGACCCCTGTACTGGAACTGCCAGGTATTTTCTTGTCAGGGAGGTTTTCTTTCCGTTTAATTAATTTGCACTGAAACAGCGTGTTTCTCGGCAGGATGACGGGAGGAAGTTAGCCCTGCTATTTTTATTGATGCTCAGGGTAGGGCTGCGAGGAAAAGCGGGCTGTGGGGCTCCATAGCGCTTGCTGAATTCATTAAATCTCCCGTTCCTCGCTACGAGCTCCGCTGGAGGAAACCCGCCCCGTCCACGCTCCCGAGACAAGGCAGGAGAAGGGCTTTCCTTTGTGTCAACCGGAGCATGCGGAGAGCCGGCGAGAGGGAAAACTTGCAGTGCCGGGGTCCGCTTGGAGCACCGCGTTTCTGCCCGGGTGCATGGCGAGCCTGCGGCCGGCCCTGGCGATTGGGAATAGCGGCCTCTGGTTTTTACGGAATGAACCGAAACTCCCTGTTTTGTTGTGATGACTTAGCGTGCGAGATATTTAGGGAAACCAGTTTGTTGCATTTTCTTTCCGTGTGCCGTTCGCTGCTGCCACTGGAGCAGAGGAGCCTGGTGTTTAATTAAACCAGCCCGAGCAATCTGAATCACAGACCTGCATGTTTTTAACATTGTAGCTGTTCCTGTTGCGCTGAGTCAAACTGGTTTGTCGGGATTAAGCGTCTCTGCCCGGGAGCCGCGCTGGGGGAAGGGTGCTGGGGCGGTCCTGGGGTCGGGATCCCCGTTCCCGGCTGGTGGAGGTGGCAGGGTGGGTGACAGCCTCCCCGCGAGGAGCACCCTGGGAAAGGGGCACTGTCCCCATGGGCTGCGCTGGAGATGGTGGCTGCCACTGCCCTGAGCTTGCCAACGCGAAGTTGGCATCGCTTCTGGAA
>NW_010396367.1:3408-3618 GCF_000710305.1 Buceros rhinoceros silvestris
GTTTGGCATCGCTTCTGGAACAGGCACGTTCCGAGGCGAAGCGTTTCAGGGACGGTGGGGATGGGGGTACCTCTCCCTGCGGTCGGCCGGGCACAGCCTGGGGATGGGCAGACTTTCGCAGCGGCACTCCCGCCCGGTTGGGACGGTCCCGTTCGAATTCGTGTTTTGTTTTCTTCTTGCGCTTTTTTGTTGTTGTTGTTGCTCAAAAAC
>NW_010396368.1:0-317 GCF_000710305.1 Buceros rhinoceros silvestris
CCTCTTCCCTTTTTCAGGCTTGCCTGCGCTCCTGTTTCCAAAACAGCATGGTCGACACCTGTGGATGTGGTCACTACATGTTTCCTTTGCCTGAAGGGGTAAATTACTGCAATAACGAAGATAACCCAGGCTGGGGTAAGAACGGAGGAGGGGCAGGCACGGGCGCCAGCTTTATTGCTGTGGTAAATGCAAGAGGTGAAGGGCTGCTGCCTGCAGAACATCTGCCCGTGGCCATTCGGGTCAGTGCTGGGGAGAGGGGGCGAATCTTAGTCCTGGTCATGGGCTGAGGGGGCTCGGAGACCGCCTGCACCGGGGGA
>NW_010396368.1:590-1168 GCF_000710305.1 Buceros rhinoceros silvestris
GGCAGGGCTCTGCAGGCAGCCGGCTCCAGCTGGGGCAAGTACTGGGAGCCTGTGGGAACCGCAGGGAGAGAACCAGTTGGTGATGATGCTCCAGAACTCTGTGCCTGAGGAGTTCAGGTCCTGAGACAAGCTGGCCCAGGCAGGGGCAACGGACTCCTGTGAGAAGCTCCTGGGCAGACCAACGCCGCTGCTGCCAGGCGAGGTGACTCGGGGGAACTGCCTGTGGAACATCGGAACCTGCTTCTGATTTATTATTAAATGGTCTGACCTCTTTGCCCGAGTTTCGCAAGGGAAGGAAGGTTGGAGGGGTGGGCAGCAAACCTTCAGGCCCAAACCTAAATATTTATTTTCGCAAATGAAATGGGTAAAACCCAGTGAGCGGGGCCCGTACCTGTGCAGACGGGCTGGCGTTTCGTTTCCCCTAACAGCATACTGCTACTCATTGCTGAGATCGAGCATACAGAACCGGCAGATCTGTATCGACTCCTGCAAGGAAACGTGCAAGTGAGTCCCGCAGCCCGTCCTGCCGCCGCGCTGGCGGGGGGGCCCCCCGCCGCCAAACCAAATAACATGGGGCT
>NW_010396368.1:1264-2613 GCF_000710305.1 Buceros rhinoceros silvestris
CCTCCACATCACATCGCGTGGGGCTGCTCGTCCGCACGAGGACTGATGTTCCAGCGACCTCAGGGGGGTGGAAATGCCTGTGCTGACGCTCTCCTCTCCTCTCCCCAGTGACACCCAGTACAAGATGACCATCTCCATGGCAGACTGGCCCTCTGAGGCTTCCGAGGTAACTGCGACCTGTCCCGACCCGTTCATTAGCAATTCCCTGCTCTCACCCACATCAGGTACTCGGCATTTTCAGAGCTAATGCCCAGGCAGCAAATGCCTCTTTGCTAAATCACGCAGTTTCAGCGTGCAAACACTGGTGCCAGGGCATGGGACAGGAGGAGGGACCCCACAGTGGCTCCCCCTCCCTGGGGGGTCCCATGCCGCATCCTGCAGCTCCCTGGGGTTCCTGCCCTGGCAGGTGCCCAGAGAAGACCCTTCTGCTCCCGGCTGAATAAAGTCTGTTTTCCCAGGACTGGATTTTCCATATTCTCTCGTATGAAAGGGATCTGTCAACAAACGTCACTCTGGACAGGTACGTGAAAGGAACAGCCTCGTTACCTTCTCCATTAACGCTGGATTAACAGGAGCGCTGGCGCTGGGCCAGAGCACGCGTGCGCTGCGGCAAAGGGAGGACGAGGTCTGGCAGATGTTTGCCTGGAAGACATGTAAAGCAAACCTGACACGCACTGCGCGCGCACCCACTCCTCTCACCACCACCGGACAGGCTGGGTCAGGCACACTGGGACCGGGGTGAGGTTAAACCAGCGCTAACGCAGTGCTACCACCTCCGACCAGCTGCAGGGGGGAGGATGGGAGCTCACAGCTGAGAGCTGCCAGCGTCCAGCTCCTGCATCGGGACGTTTGGCCCTTCATTCTCACGTCTCTGAATCCACCAACAGCACCAGTGGTGGGGGGAGGCACCAAAATTAGGGGACCTGCAGAGTTACCCTTTGAGAAGCTAAACCCAGGATCAGAGGGAAAAAAGAAACCTAGAGAACAGGAAAGGGTCTCTCAGATCCTGGCTGATCTGTACGCGCTGAGCCCCCTGTAGCGCGGTGGCTGTGGCACAGCCGCCCTGCGCTGCACCCAGGGATGGAGGTGCCGGGCGCGGAGGAGAGGTGACAGTCCCACTGCACCAACCAGGGGGTGGGAAAACAAAGCAAACAGCCCCAGAGCAGCTCCCAGTGCCCAAGTGCTGCTTCCGGAGGGACTCCAGAGCCCCCTTGCTCTTCCCTTTGCAGTCAGCGGCACTTTTTAACTTCTCCCACGTGCCAGACAGGATTTTCGGTGGCCGCTCGTGAGTAGCTGCAGCCGGGCTCTGCACAGCCCATCCCACAGGGTGCAGGACGCCCACAGCACGG
>NW_010396368.1:2853-3075 GCF_000710305.1 Buceros rhinoceros silvestris
GCCCCTCCTGCCCGGGGCGGACCGGGCCCCGCCGCCTCGGCTCACCCTGCTCTCCTCCCCGCAGATCGTGTGGCTGCTGTCGAGCCTGGGGGGCCAGTTTGGGTTCTGGATGGGGGGCTCGGTGCTGTGCCTCATCGAGTTCGGGGAAATCATCATCGACTCGCTGTGGATCACCGTTATTAACGTCATTGGCTGGTGCAAAGGCTTGAAGCAGAAGCGGGC
>NW_010396369.1:0-1142 GCF_000710305.1 Buceros rhinoceros silvestris
TGGGCCCAGGGAGCCCTGTGACCGGGGGAGCAGCGGGGCAGGGCTGCGCCCTTGGACCAGAGGGTGCTGCAGCTCCAGCTGGGAAGCGTCTGGGCTGGACGGGCCTGGCCCTAGTGATGGGAGTGCGTGGGACTGGGGGGGGCCCATGTGGGCAAGGGGAGTGCTTGGGGCTGGGACAGGGCTGACAGACCCCAGAAGCATGGGGGTGAGAACATCCCCCAGCACTATCCAGCCCCCAGAGGAGCGGGCCCAGCGCGGCACTGGCTGGGGATGACATGCAGGAGAGTCACCTGTGGGGTGCCCAGGCACAGGACCCCACACTGTAAACAACCCCTATTTATTTGAACCAAAGTCTCAGGGTCCCTCAGGACAAGAGCAAGGACAGGGAACACCCTCAGGAACAGCGCCTGTGCCGGGCCAGGCCCTGGGGACATCTGTGGGACAGGGCCTGTGACAGGGGATGAGATGCCCCTGCCACCCCTCGTGCCAAGGGTCCAGAGGGGGCTTGAGCAGCCCCTCATCTGCGGTAACGGTAACGCTTGAAGTGGAACCAGAGCTGGAAGATCCCGTTAGCAAACTGGCAGCGGAAGCCGTGGCGGTGGGAATACTCCCACTCCCGGTTGACAATCTTGAAGGCGATGTCCTCGTAGGGCGGCCCGGCGTGGAAGCGCAGGATGGCAAAGTCCTTGTTGTCCTGGCAGGCCTCCAGGAAGTACTCAGGCGTCGAGCGCTTGTCGATGAGGTCGGGGTAAAAGATGTTGAACTTGTAGCCCTGCACGATCTTGGGCGGGGGGTTGTCGAAGTCGTAGTGGGTCTGGTTGTACTTGTTCCACTCGAAGCCTGTGTGCACCCGGTTGAAGAAGCGGGGCTTGCGGGGCCGGTACTTGTCAGCCCAGAGATAGGCCTTGCCCGTCAGTGGCATCTCCACGCTGAACTGCGCCTCGTCTGCGCCCATGCCCTCCTTGGCCTTACGGAAGAAGATGTCATCGGTGCTCTCAGTGGCATCACCTACAGAGAGGAGAGGTGATGTCCAGTCCTGCAGCGCCAGCCAGGCCGGGGCGCGCAGAGGGAAGGAGCAGCAGATGCTCTGCCCGGGGTGGGCACCCAGCTGAGTCGTGCTGGAAAACGCATCCAAAACACTC
>NW_010396369.1:1274-5136 GCF_000710305.1 Buceros rhinoceros silvestris
TGAAGGACCTGGTGCAGGGACCCTACAGGGAATGCCAGTGGCCTGAGCCCCATCTCGCTGCTTTTGTCTGGGCCACAGTGCCCTTCGCTGCCTGGGGACATCCCTCTGCCAGGCCAGCTCTGGATGTGAGCTCCAGACCCTGCTCTGCAGGGCAGCGTCCCCCTCCCGCCCTGCACCCCGACGCACACGCACGCTCCCTGAGCCAGGCAGGCTGCGGGGCCGGCAGGCACAGAGCTGCCCAGGGGGCTCCTACCTGTGACCTGCAGCTGCTGGCGCAGAAGCAGCAGCCGGTGCGTATCCTCCTCGGCCTCCAGCACGTGGGCATCAAAGGGCAGCTCGTTGGGGCTCAGCAGCCGGGGGCTGTACTTGCCCGCGTCGTAGTCGTCCAGGCTCTGCTGGATCAGGTCCTCCTCCATCAGCACGGCTTCCCCCTCTGCCTCTCCTTTGGTCTCAGCGTCCTGCTCGGCCTCCGCCTCCGAGGACGGCCCTGGCTGCACCACGATGTTCTCCTCTGGATCCAGCCTGCAGGCCAGATGGAAGAGCAAACTGGGATGGGGATGGTACCCTTGTTCTCCGCTCGCCTGAGGTCTGCCAGCGGAAGGATGGGAGCACAAGGCTGCATCTCCTGTCCTGGGTGCCCCACACGCTCCCCAAGGAAAGGGCTGCATACCTGTCGCTGGGGGAGGCCGGCTCCTGCTTGATGATAGGGAAGAGAGGTTCGCTCTCCACACCCTGCTCCTGCTTCAGCTTGTACAGCTTCTGGCGCAGCACGTCCTGGTGCCGCTCCCGCAGCCTGCCAAGAGGAGATGAACCATTGGGTCCCACCCGGCAGAACCACCTCACGCTGCCCAGAGCTGGGACACCCACCGCACCTGGCAGAACCTGCTGGGATTTGTACCGTTTGGGGCTGAAGAACCCTCCAGTTTGGTTCCCTCTTGGAGGCCGTGCTGTGAACATCACTGCTGGAAAAGGGACTGCGTGTCCAGCCCTTCTCCCCTCTTGAGGTAACCGACCATCTCGGAAAAGCTATAAAACCCCTCCACCACAACTTCAGGATGGTGCCTCCCCAACTCTGCTCATGGCAGGGTCTGCACTGCCCCTTTCCCCGGCTCTGGCCAGGGGATGGTCCCTGCTCTCACCTGGCCCGAGCCATGTAAGCCTTCAGCTGCTGCAGCAGGCTCTCCCAGTACCCAATGTCGAGGTTGGGGCCTCCTGCATGGATCTTGCTCTCGATGCCCTGGTACAGCACCTGCAGCTGGTTGTACGTCTTCCCCTTGAACACGGACTGGACGTCTGAGCTGACGGAGGCATTGACACCGTCCCGACGCTCTCCTGAGCAGACAGGCAAGGGTGGCCAGTCAGTCTCCGAGGGCTCAGCCTGCCTTCGCCCGGGCCCTCCCAGGCTGGACCCCAGCAGGGGTGGCTGCCAGGTCCACAGCTCTGCCAGCAGATCCCAGAGAGCCCCCCTGAGCCTGAGCACACGCGGCAGAGCCTGCGCCCTGCTTTACCCACCGCTCACACTCCCCGTGACACCCGCACCAGGCTCTGCCCTCCCGCTTACCTGGTCCTCCCTTCCCAGAGGCCTCTAGTTTGCGAAGCTTGGCTATCTCATCCTCCGTGATGATGGTCATGTCTCTCCAGAAGTCCACGTTCTTCCCTTGCTCCAGCTCCATGTAAACCTGCAGGCAGGCAGGAGACAAGCAGCACATCACGTATCTGCTCAGCACCATGGGCAGGGAAGCAGAGCTGGGGGGGACATGCTCTGAGCTGCTGCACAGGGGCGGCAGAGCCGGCACCTGGATGTCCTCCACCAGATCCTCCATGTCGGAGACAGTCAGGCCGTTCAGGAAGGTGTAGGGCTCGTGCATCTCCACGGCCAGGTCGTCATCCTCCGCGCTGATGTACTTGGCCAGGAGGTCAATGGGTTTTGCCCTCCCATCCCGAATCCGGATCTTGGACCTGGGTGAGAGCAGAGGGACAGTGAGTGGTGCCTGTCATCCTCCGCTCCCTGGCACGCCTGGCCCCACGAAGCCGCACACCCACCGCAGCTTGGCCTGCTGCAGGTGGAAGTTGTCCTCCTGCTCCTCCCAGGTTTTGAAGTGCTCTGCCTCTTTCTCCCGCTGCAGCATCTCCAGCTCCTGCTCACGCATCGCCTTCTCCCGCTCTCGCTCCAGGCGTAGCTGCTTCACCTGCCCAGGGCAGAGGGAGACATGAGGCCTCTGCAGACGGGGCCTGCTCAAGGACGCGGCCATAACTCTCTCGTTCAGCCATCTCAGCTCCTGCCATCAGCCCTGGGCTCCCACAGGAGCCAGGAGCCGCACGGAAGCAGCGCCAGCGTGATCAGGTGGTGCCCGGCTGCTTGCTGCCAGCCAGCCCTTGGGAGGACAGGGGACACAGGCACCACCGAGCGCTTCAGTGCCATGACCTGGCACTCATCCTCCTCAGCACCTCCTGAGCTGGACTCAACCCCAAGAGAAGAGTCTTCTCAACGTGGAAGAGCAGAACTCAGTGTACTGTGGCCCCCCTGATTCTACAGTCTACGAGCACCCCTAGTGAGAACAGGACTTCAACGTGAGCAACTGGGAGAACTGGTCTGTCTGCAGGGTCCTCTGTCAGACGGTGGGAAGGAAGGGACAGCTGATCCCACCTTCTGCAGCTCCAGGCGATTGTCCTCCTGGATTCGCTTGTTCCTCTCCTTCAGGTCCTTCTCATCCAGGTGGCTGATCCCTTTCTTTTCCAGCGCCTGAAACAGAGCAGCCAAGGGAAGCCGTGACACCCAGCGACCTCCACAGCCCCTCACCAGCCGGCAAACGTCACATCCACCCATTTCTGCTGCTCCAGCACACTTTGACCCTGTCGAAGGTCCACAGACCCCTCAACTCCTGCTCCTGAAGTGCCTCAGTGAAACCCAGGCTCAGCCCAGGGAGGCTAGGCGACCTGCCGGGTGCTAACCCCCCAGTAAACACTGCCCGGCACTTGGCTTGCTGCTCCCAGCAGGTCTGGGTCCTCTCCTGCACCCTGACCCACCTCCACGTCCCAGACCCCTGCCTACAGACCTTGGCCTTCACAAGCAAGGGGGTAAACCACCGCTGAGCTTGTCTGAGCTGCCCAGCTGCTGCCCCAGACAAGCGCTTTGCTCTCGCGTGGCTGCTTTCAGTGCTGGAGGTTCCCACCCCCAGCAGAGGTCCCCCCCGATGCCCCACTGCTCCTCCGGCCTGTTCCGCATTGGCCGCAGCAGCACGATCTCTGAACAGCCTCCTACAACACATGGGCGCGGAGCAGAGCTCACCTTGCTCCAGATGAAGGTGCCCAGCAGGTTGTTGTCCCCAAAGGGATTGTCGGTGTTGGTGTAACCCATGTACTCCTCTCCCCACCCCATCTTCTCCCGCTTCTTCCTTTCTTTGGCCTCCTTCTTGGCCAGCCGGCGAGCCCGTTTCTCTTCAGGTGTCTCCAAGGCTTTCATGAGCGCAGCCTGCTTCTTCTTCTCCTCCTTCAGCCTCAAGCGCTCCTGGAGGCTCAGCTGCTGCCCCGTCTCCACCCTGCCCCGAGAGCATGGTGGGGAGGGAGAGCTGACGGAGGACACAGAGGACTTGGAGCCATCTCTCTTCCTCCGCCGCTCTCTGCTCTGGGCTCTCCTCTTGTCTTGCTCGCGCTCTGAGCTCGAGCCAGAGGAGCGACCCCGGGACCGTGAGCGGTGTTTCTTCTGGCTTTTATGGTGCTGGTCCCTGCTTTTGCTTTTCTTCTTCCATTTCTGTCTCTCATTGCCAGAGTCGGAGCTGGGGTGAGGGAGAAAGTCGTGTGTCAGCTGGCAGATGGTTTCTGGCTCCATGTTGGCCAGTGGGTGCTCTGGAGCGGAGAGCGC
>NW_010396370.1:0-414 GCF_000710305.1 Buceros rhinoceros silvestris
GATGACTCTGCGCCAGCCCCATCCCTCGCCCACATGGACCCGTATCAGGTCCCAGGTGCCGCTTCTGGCCGCTGAGCCCCTTCTCCGGGAGTCACAGCGGGCTCCGCCAGCCCGTCTCCATCACCTCTCTCACCGTGCCGCGAGCGCAACCCTTGCAGCACCCGCTGGGTCTGTGGCGATCAAGACAAGCTGGAAAATTGCCTCCCTGCCTCAGCCTGGCCTTTCGGGCCAGCCCTGCTTTCGGTTCGCAGCTCACTCCTCACCATCGAGCTCGAGGACCCGCTCAGGCGTCCTCCAAGCAGGTCAGTGACACAAATGAGTACGAAAAGCACCAAGTCCAGGCTCCCAAATTGCCCTTCAATACCCAAGTGAAACCAGGCACAAGTAGCTGCTCTGGAGCAGACCGCGCTGCCA
>NW_010396370.1:579-1258 GCF_000710305.1 Buceros rhinoceros silvestris
AAGGCCTGCCAGGAGACCTCCCGTGGTCCACGTGAGCTTCTTTAGAAGCCCCCCTTGGGTCCTGTCTCTGCTCCCTGCCCCACTCCAGGAATCAAGACAGGTCTTGCCTTGTTGGCTGCACGTGGCTGGGGCGCAGCCCGGCCGCGTTCTGCCCCCGCGCCGGGGTGATTCACCACGCACGTGTGCGGAGTCGAGGGCGCGGGGAAAAACAAGCCACGCAGCTGCAAGGACCGCGGGAAAAGATGTTGGGGGAAAGTGGGTGCAAAACCACCTCAGGGCTGGCCTCCCCGGTACCGAGCTGCTGCGAGAAGCCAGCTGCAGCCACTGGCACCTCCGGGAACAGTTTCTCCCTCCCTGGTTTCCAAGAGGGGACAAAAAATAACAATTCAACCCCCGTTTGCGGCTTTTTGGGGCAGATTTGGTCCCACTCGCTGACATCGACTGCTCCGCGGGGAGGCACCATCAGCTCCATCCCTTTCACCCAGACCCCAGAGGCCGGCAGAGCCCCCTCTGCCCCCGCTGCTAGAAGAGATGCTTCGAATGGCACCAATGGCCCGTGGCGGGGAAGCCCCCGCGCTGCTGTAGCGTGAGACCCGAGGCAGGTTGGGGGCCCCTGGGCATCACCCCAAAGGCAGCATCCCCAGGGTCCAGGGTGGGGAACGTGGCTTGCAGCCCGCCG
>NW_010396370.1:2679-2994 GCF_000710305.1 Buceros rhinoceros silvestris
CCTGATAATTACTGTCATTAATTACGATCCCACTCAGCGCTGTGGCAACAGGACCTCAGTAACCCTCGTGCCCCGAGCGCTGTCCTCACCCCGAGATGAGGCAACTGGGATGGGAAAGGGCTGGGGATGCTGCTGCGCGGGCCGGAGTCCTCGGGGTCCTGAGCGCAAGTGACAGCCCTGGGTGCGCTGCGAGCCCAAACCAGCGCCCCGGGGTAGCACGTGTGCCCGGCTGGGAAAAATCTCCCTTCCAGCCCCTCACGGGTGTTTGTGCTGGTGTGTTGGTGGTGTCTCGGGTTGTCGGCGGGGGCGGGGGTG
>NW_010396370.1:3223-3598 GCF_000710305.1 Buceros rhinoceros silvestris
CCTGCAGCTTCTCCAAGGCCGTTTATTTTAATCTTATTTAATGAACACGTATGAGTGCGTTCGGAGCCCAGCGCCGTCCTTTAATTACTCCTAATACTTGATGACAACAAACTAACGATGACATCAGACATTAAAGGCGCATCTCCCGAGCGCCAGGTCATGGCTGTGGCTCTTGCGGTGGGGGAGGGGGGGAGTGTGCCCCCCAGCCACAGGGCACCGGGCTGCGGGACGGGCTGGGATCACTCACAACTGGGCGTCTGGCTGTCAGGGTGCTCCACCCCAGGACCTCTCCCTCCAAACCACCCTAGAATGTTGGGAAACCCACGAGGGGAGCCGCTCCGGCAGCTTCGGCTCGCTGACTCACTCCGCTGACAC
>NW_010396370.1:3674-5191 GCF_000710305.1 Buceros rhinoceros silvestris
CTGTCAGGGTCTCCCCCCCCGGGCCCGCTCCCCCCAAACCCCCTTAGAATGTTGGGAACCCCCCGGGGGGAGCCGCTCCGGCAGCTTCGGCTCGTTGACTCACTCCGCTGACACCAAGTTTTCTCGCGGCCACCACGAGCATCCCTCCTCACAGGGTTCGGGATGCGAGCGGAGGGCTGGGGTGGTCCAGGGCTCCCAGCACCAGCTCCCACCGCGAGGCTTTTCTTCCGTGTCATGCAAAACACGTCAGGGAGTGAAACTACTCGGCACAAGGAATGAAAACACTCAGCACAAGGAATGAAAATACTCAGCTAAAGGCTTCTGGAAGAGAGATTCAGATGAGGAGCTAAAAATAGACCCCAATAACCAGCCTCTGTGCTCTGAGCTTTGAATGCTGACGAGCCAGGGAGTGAAACTACTCGGCACAAGGAATGAAAACACTCAGCACAAGGAATGAAAATACTCAGCTAAAGGCTTCTGGAAGAGAGATTCAGATGAGGAGCTAAAAATAGACCCCAATAACCAGCCTCTGTGCTCTGAGCTTTGAATGCTGCCGAGCCCAGCCCCACTGTGGGGGAGCAGCGAAAGAAAAATCGTGTCATACCAAATCCTATCCTACCCTGTCTTTGTCCAAAAGACAAAAATTCTTGGGCAGTTGTTCCTCCTTCAAATTAACGAGGCCGGGGGCTACCTGCGACCCGCCGAGTGAAACGCTCAGCGCCGAGCGCCGGGCCGTGCGCACGGTAACGACGCCACATCCCGCACCTATCCTCGACGAGCTGCCAAGGCAAGCGCCGTGTCCTAAGCCCGACCTGCGGCGGCCTGTGCAGGCTTATCGATGCATATTTGCTGCTCGACTCAATACAGATGCAAATATTTGGTTACTAGGAAGAACATTGCCACAGTCGCCAAGGAAATCCCGCGGCGTGTCTCAACCGCCCCGAGTTAGTGGATGCTTCGCAGCATCTTTATCTCCTGCTGCATCTCCGGAGCTCACCCACCTCCCTGGGTTGCACCTGGTGCAGAAGCTTCCAAACTGTTTCCGTGGTGTGGTAGGGAGGATCCTCCCCAGCCCGGGACGGGGCTGCGCTGACGTCAGCCAGGCGGGGTCCGTCCTCTGCGCCCCCAGTTCTCCGCTGAGGACAAACGCAGCTCTGGGGCCGCGCGCAAGCACAGCCCTCCCTGCGGCTGAACTCTGATCTGTGGTGCTGATGCACAGAAAAACCCCCAGGTGTGGCGACAGGACACTTTTACCTCCAAAAACGTGACGGGAGCAAAGGAGCAGCCCCGCAGCGGGAGGGGGAGCTGGTTGGGGCAGCAGCTGCTGTTTCACGTGAGCTGGTAGAACAGGTAGAAAACATCTGGAGGGACTAAAGCCGCAGTTTTAGGGGGAGAAACCTCCTTCAAAGGCGACAAGGAACCTGCAGGGAGGAAAAATCACAGGTTTTGTAACCGCTGATGTAAGTCCTTCCTCCCCATTATCGATAGCAGCCACCTCCCCAAACACCTTCTGTCCC
>NW_010396370.1:5347-5711 GCF_000710305.1 Buceros rhinoceros silvestris
CCAAACACCTTCTGTCCCCGTGGCGCGAGGTGAGGACCCGTGCGTGATCCGAGGGCTTCCCTTATAGGGCTGGAAATGCCAACCCTGGTGACTAACTCTCTGAGCCCTTTCCCCTCCGAGCGACGCCTCGGCGATGCGCAAAGAGCCGCAGCCTTCGCCGCTTCGTGGCGTGTTCGGTGGGGTCTGAGTCACCGCGGGAGTCACCGGGGCAGCCGGCGCGTTCTCCCACGTGCCTGTTGCGGGGCAGGGTGGGGGCAGGGACGGTTTCTGCCCCCATTGCTGAAGGAACAGCCCCGGTGCTGGTGTGAATGCAGGAGCACGGGGGGGAATGGGGTTGGCTGGCGTGGGAAACGCAGCCGGGACG
>NW_010396370.1:6025-6339 GCF_000710305.1 Buceros rhinoceros silvestris
GTAATGCCGCCAGGCGAGCGATTCTTTACCCGGTTTCACCACTGCTGCTTGTGAAATGGCAGCCTCAGAACCACGCGGCCTCTCGTTCTGGGTGAGTAAATCACCCTGTTCCTCCTCCGAGGTTGGTGAAGAGCAGCCCCGGGTGGTTACCACAGCCCCGGGGAACGGGGAGGGGGTGAGGCAGGGATGCTGCGACCGCTGCTTCACCGCGACACTGGAAACTGGGAGCCGAGGAGGGGCCCCCTGTCCCTGCTGGCATTTGCCCGGGCCGGGGAGTTTCACAGGTGTTAAGCTAACGGGTTTTTGATCGTTTG
>NW_010396370.1:6423-7189 GCF_000710305.1 Buceros rhinoceros silvestris
GTCCCTGCTGGCATTTGCCCGGGCCGGGGAGTTTCACAGGTGTTAAGCTAAAGGGTTTTTGCTTGTTTGTTTTACAAGGGGCTTTATTCGAACACACAAACCGTGGCTCAGCCCGGGGGAGCAGCACCGCTTCGCAGTGACCCAGCGCACGCACCGGTGAGGGCTGGGTTGGGTTGGGTTGGGCTGAACACTGGTTCCTTGGAAGGAAGATGGACCAAAGGAAACCAGACCTTTCCACAAGCACCCGACTGACAAAGTCTCCGTGGCACCAAACCCAAGAAAATGAATTTATAAAAACTCAGCTGACGTCGAGAGCGGCCCTGGAGCAGCTCCCGAGGTTGTGAGTGAAGGATGTTCATGTCCGACCACAGCCAGGGTAAAAACGGGTGTGAAAATCAAATCAAGGGTCCGGATTCCTCAGCCCCCGCTTGGGTGAAGCAACTGAGAGCCAAAACAAATCCGGTGCGTTATTCTTAGCACGGCTGGGGGTGGGCACCGTCAGTTAATTGCCGGAGAGTTTCAGGGTTCAGAAATAGCACCATTTCCCGTCCCTTTTCCTCCCTCTCCAAATAGGAAGGGGCTAATCAGTGCTTCATTGTTTATGTCCCAGCTGGCAGCAGTGGGGAGCCCCCCAGGGCAGGAATCGGAGGAATCCCTCCAGGAATGTCCCAGCCGCCGCGGGGTGTCCCACGCGCCAGACCGCGGCTGCTCGGCACCGCGTCGGTGGCAGTGGTGGCATGAGCCCTGGTGGAAGAGGGATCCCCTT
>NW_010396370.1:7307-8909 GCF_000710305.1 Buceros rhinoceros silvestris
TCCTCCGAGCCTAAACCTCATTAATTGTTGTGATTAATTCACAACTCACACGCAGGGGCAGGGGTAACCCCGCAGCCCGGCGGCGGAGCGGGATGCTGGTGGTGACCGTGCGCACCCCGGGGATGAGCCAAAGCCCGTGAGGAAAAAAACTCGTTGATTTAACGACCGTGGGATGGGGCCGTGGCAAATCCGTCCTCACCGCCGCGGTGATGGTACCTCATTAATTGTTGTGATTAATTCACAACTCACACGCAGGGGCAGGGGTAACCCCGCAGCCCGGCGGCGGAGCGGGATGCTGGTGGTGACCGTGCGCACCCCGGGGATGAGCCAAAGCCCGTGAGGAAAAAAACTCGTTGATTTAACGACCGTGGGATGGGGCCGTGGCAAATCCGTCCTCACCGCCGCGGTGATGGTGCTGCCAACGAACAGCCCTGATGCGCGTTGTCTCACCGGGCAGGTACAAAAGCGGTAATTAAGCGGCTGGTTTATCACTCCCTCTCATGTTTTCCTGCTTCCTTAAGGGAAAAAAATAAAACACCTCTTGTGGTTCAACAGGATTCTCCCAGCTGTCGACCAGGCGGTTTCGCCGCGTTCCGAAATCACCCGGCTCTTCCCAGCATCGCCGACCGCGTGCCTAAAAAATGGGAAATCACCCAGATCTGGGCAGACGCTGTTCCTGGCTGGCCTCTGCCCCCGGTGATCACCGGTTTTAGCCTGCCCCTGCCCTGCGTACGCGCTGCTGTGAATCTGCAGCGGGGTGACGCCGCGGAAAGCTGCAGCTTGCTTCTTCCGACAGGGCTCTGCTTGACGGGCCCAACGCCAGCAGCTGCAGCCGTGCCCTGACCACCAAGGTCTCGAACCCATTTCCCCATAACCTCGGTGAGGAGCACGGGTTACAGCCTACCTAAACCGGGGCTAAGCTGTGTTTGTGCTGGGCAAAAGATAATCTCGCCAGGTTTTGCTTTGAGTCACCCTTTATTAGAGCTCCTCCACCCAGTACATTCATTTTCTTTTCCAGGAGGTGCTGGAAAAACACGGGTTGGTAACACATTAACAGCCCTTTGAAGAGCCTTCGGCTGCGGCGGCTCGTGGCGGAGGTTCAGCAAGTGGATGGTGCTGCCGGTGGAGTTTAATGTAAATACTGTCCCTACGGTTTAATACAAATATCACCTGGCGAAGCACCCGACTGCTGTTTCCAAACCTCTCTCCGCAGCATCGCTGAGTTTCCCCTGCTCTTCGCTTGCTCACGGAGCATCGCTCCGATCCGCGGCCGGGCGACGCCGTAATCACGTAATTCAATTAAACAATATCCTTTGATTGCCAAGCGGCTCAGAGGTCCGGCAGCAGCGGTTGGGAAATGCTTATTTAATAACTTAATTATTATAATATCAACACTATTCGGCGCGCAGGCAGGACGCTGCCTTCGCATAACCAAACTCACCCCTTCTAATTACATCTTATCAATTAGGTGGTTTCCCCAAAGCGGCGATACCGGGGGCGTTCCGCCGGGCAGGGCCGGGCTGACGCCTTCCTTCTGCTACAGCCACCTCCTCTGGGACACGCCGGGGGCTGGGGAGCGCCCTTGGACCCGCGAACCCCCCC
>NW_010396371.1:0-438 GCF_000710305.1 Buceros rhinoceros silvestris
CGCCGGCATGCCCATCCCCCGGACCATCTCCACCAGCAGCCTCAACCTCATGGCGTCTGACTGCAAGCAGGTGAGAGCGGGGAGGCGCTGGGCACTGGCTGTGGACAAGCAGGAGCTCTCCCGTCCCTCAGCCCGGGCCCCGCTGGGGCAGGGGATGTCCCCAGCCCCCCTGAGGGATCCCTAAGGCATCCAGCAGACTCTCTGCCTTGCAGATCATTGCCAACCACCACATGCAGTCCATCTCCTTCGCTTCGGGGGGAGACCCGGTGAGTACGGGGGTCCCAGTCCACACATGCTCCGTCCTGTGCAAGGAGTCGGTGCCTCTCCTGTTGTGGCCCTGCAGCCTCAGGCACCGTGCTGCCTGGCAGCCCCGGCTCACCGCTGGTTTCTCGCCCACAGGACACTGCCGAGTACGTTGCCTACGTTGCCAAAGACCCC
>NW_010396371.1:614-1305 GCF_000710305.1 Buceros rhinoceros silvestris
TGGTGGGTGTCAGCTCAGTGTGGTGTAAGGAAGCTCCAAGGTGCACAGGACAGGCTCAAGGGGTGGAGAACTTAATGTTGGGGTCCCAGACTTCCATCTCCCCCTTCCCTCCCAGCCTGCCATATCCTGGAGTGCCCCGAGGGCCTGGCGCAGGACGTGATCAGCACCATCGGGCAGGCCTTCGAGCTGCGTTTCAAGCAGTACCTGAAGAACCCCCCGAAGCTGGTGACACCCCATGACAGGTAAGGGCAGGGCTGTGTGGGACAGAGGAAGGTGGGAGGGTGCTTGTTTGGTTTTGGAGAGGGGCTGCAGCCCTGGCTGCCGTCAACTGGTCATCTGTGCTGCCCCCCCCAGGATGGCGGGGTTCGATGGCTCTGCCTGGGATGAGGAAGAGGAGGAACCAGCCCCAGATCACCAGTACTACAATGACTTCCCTGGCAAGGAGCCTCCCATTGGGGGGGTCGTGGACATGCGGCTGCGGGATGGCGCTGCTCAGACCCCCAGTCACTTGGGGGCCACGCTGGTAAGGCTTCGGGCATGTCCACATTACAGGGGAGACGCAGGGATCCCAGCGGGGCCATGGATCCTTCGCTCAGGGTTGCTCCACCCCCAGAGCTGTGGCACGTGTCTCTGTGGCACCTCTGGCAGTACAGGGGGTGGGGTGTAGGATGGGGTGGGGAGTGCAGCGGGG
>NW_010396372.1:0-11054 GCF_000710305.1 Buceros rhinoceros silvestris
GTCGGGAGGGGCTGTGGGATGTCTCAGGCCAGAAGGTCAGTCCGTAAGCATGCGAAGCGGTGGTCTTCATGCTCCGGGAAGCTCCACCACCCGTGAGGTGCGGTGCGGTGCAGCACAACAGCTCTCCACCACAGCCCTCATCTGCACAAGGGCAGGTCCCCGACCTGAGGGTCGCTTTGAAGGGCTGGTGACCGGGACTCCCTTAGGTGACATTACCCAGCGCTTGTCTGAAGGGTAGGAACAGCGAGGTTACGCCAGAAGTTGAGGGAGCCAAGCACCACCCAGAGCGGTGCTGAGGCTGCAGCTGCATCAGCACGCTGCACATCTGCCCTGCTGTTGCTTGGGGTGGTATCGCTTTTGGGGGAGATTCAGGTAGTACTGCACTGGAGTGGTGTCGCACTGTCACAATAGTGTGCAGGCACGATAGCGTGCTGCCTCGGCATCTAGACGATTTTACAAATGTGCTGTGGAAGCTTTCGTGCTATTTCAGTGCAGTGGGATCAGGAATGAACAGGAGAATTCTGGACCATGCCTGTACATCCAGTTCTGGTCCAGGACTAAACAGGCCCCTTTCAAAAGGCCTCTTACTTTCTCTGGCAATTCCTAGTGATTCTTCTCTGCTGCTTTTTACTGCTACCGTGGGTAATGAAGACCGGATAAATGCAGGTTCCCACATGGATAAAAGGCATTGTCTGCGGGGCTGACGGCGCTGAATTTTTCCTTGGTGAATTTTTGCTTCGGCTTCTCAGATGTGGGGGATTCCCATGAAGAATTTTTCATCTCTTGCAACTGTTGCTGGCCTCGCTGAGTAACAGTGTCTGCACTTTTTCCCTTTTGTCATTTTCCCATGGGATGGCATCCCTTTGAACAAGAACTTATGAGAAAATCCAAAGATGAAAGGAGGAGCCAGGGGAGGAGGCGAATGCCTGACTTTCTGTGAGCAGATGTTCCTGATTTTCAGCCCAGCTGTGCCATTCCTGGACTTTTTTTCATTATTCATCTCTTGGCCTGGGACAACCCGGTGGTGTTTACGGGCAGGTTTAGAAAAAAGCCTTGCAACTCTTTCTTTTATATGTTAAGGGTAATGAAAGTTCTGTGAGCTTCTTGTAACAGTTTCCCCTTTTTAATGTAAATTGTCAGGGGAAATTTCATTAACAAATGAATCTTCTACGTGCTTCCCTGGAAAAAAGGGAGGATGAGAGTTAGGAAGCAAGCTCCTGCTCTGACTAGCAGGGGAATCAAGCCCAGCCAGGACCACGCTGTCTCCAGTTGGGGTTTTGCTAGAACCACACAGAAATTAAACTTTAAAACTTCCCATCCTCGCTGCGATGGCTGGAAACCAAGTTCAGCAAAGCACAGTTCTTTTCCTCCTTCTATAAGTGACCTCCAGCTGCTCTCACAGGCAACCGTGGGGCTATTTTTAGGGAGCATTTGCCAGCAGAAACCTCTTCATGGAGACACGCAAGATGCTTTTATTTTGCTTGCATTTTAACTTGGTGGTACTGCAGCCTGTTGTAGGTGGCGGAAAGGCGGTGGAAAATGTTTTCTGGCTGGAAAGCGATGCCGAGGCCAGCTCACTTCCTGCCCCAGGGAGATGCTGCCGCCCCACCGCCGCTCCGCAGCCTGGCCCCGGGTGTCACGGAGGGCCCCAAACATAGGCCAGCACCCTGGGTATTAGGCAGCCGAAAGCGTGGATCGAGAAGGGATTCAGCCCTAAACCCTGCTCTGCATGTAAAGCGGCAGCCGGCTGCAGATGCAGGGGCAAGCGGATCCCTCACTGACATTAAAACAAGTGAAGCTGCTCTCTCTTCTCTGTAACTCCTCACAGCGAACAAGGTGCTTGTACGGTGTGTGCCTGAAGGGACAGCGTATAGAAGATAGTGTAAAGCGAAGGTTTTGACGTGGTGGTGAAGCTCATTGATGCTGCTTTTGTGCTACCGAGGTACTGTCTTTTTTGGGGTTTTTTTTGAAGATTCACACATTCTATCAGTTCTATAAAATTTTCTACATGGTCCAGAAAAGGAAAGAAACAAACTCAGCTTTTGGATATACATTTTTTGGATGTAAGGTGGGGCCTATCACAACTCTGCTTTTCCTACCTGGCCTCTCACCCAGATGTTGCAGTTGTGGGAGGCTCGGACATGTCCACAGGGGACAGAGCAGCCGTACCCATCCGGGGAGAGGGGTTAGCCCTGCTGAAACGGGAGCAAAACTTCAACACTGCAGTAGTCATCTGTGCCAAACTCGATCCTCTTTGTCTTTGTGTGTGTTCTGGTTTAATACCTCTGCTGTGTCTACATCAATTTCATGGGGGTGTTTTTTATGCTCATCAGTTTGAGAGGAGATTAACATTCTCTGCGTTTTTGTGTTTGGGATTATGTTAGCAGTCTCAGCTGCCTGGACCAGAGGGCACTTCAAGACCAAGGGACTACCTAAAAGTCACTTTAACAACGTAAAAAGCTGTGACCACACAAGGTGCTTTTGCACCTGATACCTCAGGGCTAGATTTTGGCAAAGCCTCCTCCACTCTGGGTGCCCTGAGCACTCCGTTGGCAGGCTGTGGGGCTGCAGGGATGAGATGTTTGTTTTTATTCTACCTTGCAGAAAGCAGCTGGCCGGGCTCCGAGAAGCAGCCTTGCGTGCCTGAATACTGAAAAGGGGCAGTAGGGTTTTAATCAGTTTTTAAAGTACATGAAAGATTCTCGTGCTGCTGCCTCCAGCAAACACATTAAACTGTAATTTCCTGATTGCCACACTAATCATGAGACCCGTCTAGTGCTGTTGCTGTGGTGCTGTTGATTTACCAGAGTTAGTCCCTCAACTTCATCCTTCTGTGATTGTTGCTGCAGATACCTGTTAACTGTTTCCTCCCATTTAATCTCAAGGACTATGCGTGGCTCGCAGTAAACATACCAGGAAAGGTAGTTTACAGCATCCAGCAGGATCTTGCCCCAGGCTGCTAAAACCAAAACCAAAGCAGATGGATGAAGGAGACCTGCTGTCTGCATGCGTACGCGCATGTGCGGATCCCCCTTTGGAACAGGACTCTGGTTTATTGCTCCGAAAAGCTATGGACTTTGCTAGTGTGATGCATGCCAGGGAACGCTTAACCTTGGCATTCTGATAACATTTTGCGATTAAAATCCACACATCTCAGACTCCCATTTACAGCTGCTTTAGGGATAAGAACAAGGCAGATCCAAACCATTAGTCCGGTGGTGACCCAGGAAAACATATTCCCCTCCTGCTTCCTAATAATGCTGCGACTGTTACGAATCTCAAAACTTAAAAAAATGGCCAAATGAGAAGAAAGAAAGTTAAACAAAGTCCATTTTCGTCATCTGCGATGAGGGCTGATGGTCTTACGCGTGTTGTGTGGCCTCATCGGAGACTGTTATGGGACAGTCAGATACTCCAAAAAGCAGTGTGGTGGAAACAGTATGAAGCATTTCTCCACCTTATCTGAGCTGATATAATACCCAAGCAAAGAATGTGGGGGGAATTTTTGGAATGTAAAGCCAAGGTCCTAATTAGGTTGTTTACAATCTTACTGATGTCCCACAGATATAGAAATGGAGTAAACTAGGGCATCCTGGCCAGGGTCTAACGGACCTGGATTTCTGGCTGGCTACACTAGTCTCTGGTTTTATTTTTAGACTGCAGCTTATTTTTGGCACTCTTAAACTGCATTGCATCCCTGGGAAGATCTGCATGGACTGTGGGCTGTTTTTATACATCAGTCGGTTGCATTTCTGGGGATCCTTAGGGATGAGATGTATACTGTATCAATTTAAACTGCTTGTATTGTTGTGCCTTAAGGGTAAACATAGGTGAAGTAATTTGAAATCGGCTGCCACTTGGAAGACAAGTTTTCTCGTGTCATTTGCATTTCTTTTGTGGATGTTGTGTTAAAGAATGTTGGTTGCAAAGCTTTAAGCTGATGCTCGCTGCCTGATGTGTTTCATGTAGGAAAGCGGAGACTTGGGCTGGGGGAAGAGAAGAGAGGCAGAGGCAGGTGTCTTGAGCTTGTTGCATGACTTTCCCTTCAGCAGTAGGAATAACGTTGCTCCCCAGCGGTACAGCCCCTCTGTGGCTGCAGGCACAGTGGAAGCACCTCAGGGGGAAAATATGAATGGGGAGCCTGCTGATAATTAAAAAGGGACTTTCCCCCTGCAGGCAGCTGTGACATTTGGTAATATTACAGTCTCTAGCTCTTCCCATCAAGTAGGAATCTTGCAAAAATGGAGAGAGCAGCACGGTGGGACTGTGCAGAAAAACTGTCATGGTGAGAATTCGGAGGGAGAGCTCTGCCTGGCAGAGGGTGAGTGTGGGCAGGCAGCGGGGCCATGCCAAGGAGGGAGCTGCTTTCCTTTCCGTTTGGATTATGGATCCAGAAGGTCAAGACTGGATCTGGATGCAAATTTCCCTGTGGTACTAGATGACAGCTGAAGACCTGATCTGAGTCAGGCTGGGCTGTCTGAGCAGGAGGCTGTGCACGGGCAGCAAGAGCTGTCTGCCTCAGCCCATCACTCGCTCTGAGCCGCCTCCTCCTCCCGTGCAATGCTTGTGCTTAAAGCTGATGGCTGCCAATCATCCTGGACAAACATAAAGAGCCAGCACGCTGCTCCCCTGTGAGTGGTGGGAGCCCGCTGGGGCAGACGGGCACAGAAAGCCTGAATTAGGAGCTGAACTGCGTGTGGGCCCAGGGATTTCCCTGGGGACGGATGTGGCAAACACAGGAGCGAATGCACTGCGTGCTGTAGCTGTGTGTCTGAGCTAGCAGGGGAGCTGCCAGGGGAGGAAGCAGGAAATACTAGACAATACTAAGAGCGTAACCCTGAGAGAAAAAAACCCCAAACCAACAGAAGATGAACTTTGGGCTGGGTGCTTCCTGAAAAAGCCCTGGGACTGCCAGCCAAGGGACAGTCTTGAGGTCGGTTCCTCCTGTGCACACCCTCTTTGGAGGAGGGCAGGCTCGCGGCTCCTTGTCCTGGTGAAAGTCCTCTGAAGCCTCAAAGCCCAGCAGACCGCATGGCTCTGGGAAGGGTAACCCCGATCTGCCACACACAGATTGCCTGAGGCTGGCCATGGGTGTCAGCAGCAGCTGCTGCTACTGAGGTAGTGCTAAGGGGAGCTTGGCATTAAGCATCGCAGTGCAAAACCCCCGTCACGGTGCTCTGGGGCTCTGCTCTGGAAGTTCCAAAGGGTTAATCTCATTTTTTCCTGGAGTGGTTGTGGGCTGTGCTCAGAGCCATAGCATTGGCTGTGCAAGCAGGGATGGATGGCCACCAAGGGCTGGTGGCACGACCTGGGCCAGCCCATCCTTCTTCTACATATAGGACTGGCTGTTGGTAAGAGCGGGGCTGCAGTGCCTGGGGTAGCTCAGTTATTTGCAAGAGAATAAGCTGGGAGAAGAGCTCCAAGGGACAGCAGAGAGCTTGCCTGCATGCTCTGGGTATTGCCTGCTCTCTCAGGCTGCAGGTTCTCCAGACCGGATTGTAATAAATATCTAATTTCCTGGCACAGCTGCTGTCCCCCTTGTCTTTCCATTTATTTCCACGCAGCCAACTGCTTACTCTGAGCACAACCGCTCTCGGGGCAGGTGATGGCTGGCAGCGAGTTTGGGGCCACCACCACTTGTGGGAGCCAGGGCACGAGCAGTGCTGCCCTGCTTCACCTCTGCTGCCCGAGGCTGGTTGTTCCTGCCGGTCCTGCAGTACCTGAGCTGCATGTCGTAAAGGGGAACTGGAAGCAACAGTGCGTCTTTCCGAAGATAATGGGGCCAGTGATTCATTGCTGGAGCCGTGCTGGGGAGGAAGAGGGAGCAGATGGAGACAGAATGCAGGTTTTCCTGCCTGGATGGAGTTTAAATTTATCTCTCTCCAAGGCTGCCTCCATTCCTGGGATGATTTCCTGTTTAGCATATGCCTTTTAGGGCTCTGATTTCTTAAAATTTTGTGGGCATTGTTTACTAACTTATGGCTGTGGTGTTTCCCAGACAGGAATATCTCTCCAGAATAAGCTCTGGCCTTTCTTGGGCTGACAGTTTGTGCACAGACAATAAATTCAGTTCTGCGAGCTCCCTGTGCTGTGTGTGCACCGTGGTGACACCTGGAGGGCCTGCACATGGCATAGTCCCTAGGGCACACGGTGCTGGCCTTCCCTGGATGCCCGAGAACTTTGGACAAACAGGGAAAAGGTAATCTCTTAGTTCTTCCCAGACCAAATTTCTGAGCAGAGAAAAATACAACTTGCTTGGGAAAACCCTGACCTCTGGCAGCACACTAGGGCCGGGGGTTTGGTTTTGTGCTTGAGACAGAAAGACTCATGGAGGCTCTGAAACACATTTGTGGGAAAGCCAGCGAGGGAAGTGAGATAGGAGGGGGTGATTTTCCCCAGAGCTCTGCAGAGAAGCCATATTGTCCATCTTTGAAACAAGTGTTTGACAGTCACACTATTTCATTCTTCTGCTGACTGCATCCACAGACACAAACCCTTTTGTTGGCTGCACCCTCCCTAAGCCCAGCATCCTGCTGTGGTCATCGCAGCTGCCTCCTGAATCCTCACCAGCTCGCAGTTCTTTGCTCCTGCAGACCTGCGTGGTAGAAGACATCACAGACGAAGTGACTGTGGCTCCTGTCCCATGAGCCTACAGGAACCTGACCCCTTGTGGGACTCAGCTGGCTGTTCCATTACCCTGTGTCTCCCCCTCTATGTCTATACAGCAACACCCTGTCCATCACGTTATATGGTACCTTCCCTCCTAAGGAGAGTCCTCCCTCACCCACACTGTCTGACATTCCTGTCCTGGTGGTGCCACTCAGTGTGTCTGTCTGTCCTGTGCTCTGACCTCTGCCCAGAACAGCCTCCTGGCTCTGCTTGGCATGTGTGCCCATGCAGTCATGCCCTTCTTTAAGACATCTGGGATGTGTGTGAGCAATTAGCTAGTGAGTAATGAACAGCAGAAGAGCTGTGGATTGTGTTCATGAGATGCCCTCTTGCACCCTTCCTAGTGAGCAGTGTCAAGTCCCTGTCACCTCAGGGTCACCCAGGCTGCATGACAATGGAGAAAGCTGAATGCGGTGAGGGACACCTGTGGGGAGATGCCCAGAGCCTGACCGCCGCACAAAGCCTCCCAGGTAGGCAGGCAGGGCTGTGGGGATGGGACTTATCCTGGGTTTGGGAGAGTGGGGCAGAGGGGCTGGGCTTCAGCCTGGGTTTGGGGAATTGGTGCAGCAGGGCTCAGCCCCTCTGCATAGGAGGGGGCGGGAAAGCAGCATAAGTGAGGTCTTGGCTCGTGGTGGCAAGGGTGGGGTGTGCTTAAGAGGGTGGAGGAGGAAATATCTCGGCTTATGTGGGCTGTCACACTGCTGCTCTCACAGGTGGCACCTACTTAAGCGAAGTCTGGAAAAACCCTGCTTTGGCTTAGTTTGGCTCAGGTTTTTTTAATCCCGTTGGGGTGAGCTGCTGTGAGAAATCACCCTATGTATGATCAAGCATGCATTGGCAGAGGCAGGAACAGCTCCCCGATGGGTCCTTTCCTAAAGGCCATTCAGAAGGACCTGAATGCACTGTCTTACAGTAAACGTGGAGCCTCTGGGAGGTGGATGGGGCAGATAAAAGCCTTTCCTCAGGAGCCCAGCTGCACTCTACTTTCAGCTGCATCATCGAAGTGAGTCATTCAATAAAAACAATTAGCTGAAGAAATATCACTAAACAGTAATAATTATCCAAATGTCCTAGCATTGACCATTTAGATGACTAAATCCACACAATCAATTGTGTTAGCGAATGCTAATTCAAATCTAATAACCTTCTGGTTTATTTGATTATGTGTAAAGAATCCACCTGCAGTGCTGTGACAGGGCTGGGGAGCAGCTGGGTGCGGGGGCACCTGCCTGCTCTGTGGCCTCCATGCATGTGTTGTCCCCGAGCTGCCAACAGCACACGCAATGTCCACCAGCCAGGCTGCAGAGCAGAAGAAGAGTGGTGAGATGATGTCATGGGGCCTTTTGGCTGGCCGGGCAGGAGCTTTCATGGGCTTCGGAGGGACTTGTGCCCACTCAGAAATGTGGTGTGGCCTCTCAGGAGAAGCTACATTCTCCTTTCTGCCTCCTTGCCTGAAGGGTCTCACGGATGTCAGAGTCTCCTAAACTGGATGACTGGCCAAAATCACACAAACACCAGAAATCCACGTTGTCTGCCTGAGAACAAGGGGGTGTGGAGGGAACTCATGCTTAAAAATGAGGATTACAATTTCAGCCAAGAACAAGTCACTCTCCAACTCATGTTGGAAACGGACCCTCTGGGGCTTTTACTCTCACATCCTCATCACTGTGGCTCTGGAAGCACACAGGTCTTCTCTGAGGTGCTTCATGCTCTGGATAGACACGGTCCATTTTATTATGTACAGATGTTGTTTTGTTGTGTTTGGATGTTGCCATCATGCTTGCCGCTGCACTACCTGGATATCTAGAAATTTGAGATTAGGGATAAATTATAGATCCAGTGGGATTCAGCTTGGTGCTGGAATTGCCCTCAGTCTTGCAATCGAAGGCACAGTGAGCTCCTCCATCTCGCTGGCAACAGACCTGCTCTACTTACCTGCTATCTGTTGGTGCTCGAAAGAGATGAATTCGGGAAAGCTTGGGTTTTATCAGTATTTCCAGAAAGGAATCCGCAAAGGTACCAGGAAGGCAGCCTGCCCTGCAAGCTGATGTATTTTCCCACCTCTGTGGAAATCATTATTGTAGCTCTCCTCGCACTTTGCAAAGGCAGGAAGGAGCAAGTGTGTCTGGCGTAGGCACCGGTGATGCACTTTCGCAACACGAGGTGCCAGAGGTGGCGAAAACCCGGCACCTCCAAGGTCAGCAGCCATCAGTCAGGCTGCGCTGGTGCCGCTCACTCTCAAGCCCCATCCGTTGAACCACATTGTTCCCCCTGGGTGAAAACCAGTGCAGGCATCGACGAGGTGAATTCCTCCTGCTATCTGTCCTCGTTGTGACATTGCAGGGTTTTGTAAACACGCAGTGAACCACCACGATATGCCACAGCAGGACCGGCACTCGGTGTCTGTAGCAGGTCCGGCAGCGGGGCCGGGAGCTGCCCCAGGTTGCTGGAGGCATTTGCCATCAGCGGAGGGAGCCTGGCCGTGCTCTTGGTAGGACATGGGGGCAGCAGGAGCAGCCCTTGTACCGCAAGGCCAAGGCTTCTCAGCCTGGCTGCTAGTATTGACATTCATTTGCTCTCTGAGGCAGGATGGGTTTATTTATTTTTTTTTTTAGGTCATTCTGTGTAACATAATCATATTGGAGTAGAATTCTTCTGCCTAATCAAATGAAACTTCATGTAGTTAGTTTGTCGTTAGCATTTACTAACGAATGTGATTGTGAGGATTTAGTTTCTCACATGGTTAATAGGAAGGCATTTAGATAATTACCGCTGTCTAGTGTCTTTCCACTGCTAATCGCTTTTACTGCCTGGTTCGTTTCCAGACCAGCAAGGGAAACTCTGGCACACAGTGGTGCAGGGAAGCTGCCCCTGCGGTTACCCATTGCTGTTATCGCTGAGACAATACTTTGTAGGTGTGAAGTCAGTTCCCAGCTCCAACCTAAGTTTCATAATAACTTCAGAAAATCACAGCCTTGCCGTGAGCCAGCTTTCCCACTTCGCCTCACCACGTCAGGTCACGTACTCCTGCACTCTCTCTTTCACTGGCCAACAGAACTCATCTAGTGAAGAAAAAATATAACCAGATAAATATATAATGGTCCTGCTTCTGGACTGCGCATCCAGCTTTCAGAGCTTCAGGAGCTGCCCATGCTCCCCTGTTTAGCAGCTACTTGTGGATCCAGCTGCAGTGAATTTATCTAATCCCTTGGTGAGCTTCTCCACGTCTTTGTCTTCACAATATCCTGCAACAATGAGACTTAATTATACCTGTGCTGAAAAGAAAACTCCACCAAAACTTCCTGGTGCATGGTTTAAAACTACTAGGAGGTATTTTAACTGAAAGAAAAGGAACATTGCTGTGTGAAACAGGGAATAAGATTTGTTCTTCGTGTTTTCAGGCCACCTGTGATGTGACCGAGCTGTCACCACCCTCTGCTGTCTCCTCGCCAAGCTTCAGCTAGTCCTGCTTCTAACCTGGTTAGGTTTTTTCTCACATCGGAGCCTTTCCATACCTGGTCACCTTTTACAGAACCCATTTTTTTTCTGGGTATCTCTTTGATACAGGGTGCAAACTGTATTTAAGAAGGATTTACGGTAAGGTAAAATTATGTTGTCTGCTTTTTTCTCTATTTATTCCTATTAATTCTGATAATTCTTTCTGCTGTTTTGCCCACCACGGAGCCCTGATCTGCTTCATATTGAAAAACAGTTCATTTAAAGACCGTGACATGCATAAATAGATTTTTCGACTCAGGTGCTGTATAGTGCATTGCTGATGGGGAAATTAATGCAAAATCTGACTTCTTAGTGGTCTGCTACATCATGTTACAGTATATTTCTGCACTTCTCAGCAATAGTTTAATCTTTTTTGAATAATTCTGTATCAGCTGCAGCCTTTGCTACTTTGTTCTTCACTCCCTTTACTAGATTTGCTATGGATGTGATAAAGAACTGCACTTCATTTTCTTTAAAGACAAAATCTGGGGGAGGAAAAATGTCTATTACACAAACTAAAAGTAGTACATTAATGATGATAATTCTCAGGAACTTCTGTGTCCTTGCTCTGTTCTTTGGTAGCTGTCTTGTTGGTAACACACAGTTCAGTAGCTGTTTGGAACAGTGGTGTCTTTTTAGGAGCTAAATGGGTCAAGGGTTTCCTGCTAACAGGGGAGATTTCTGTATTGGTAAGATGAAGAGAACCAGGAAGAAGCTGTTTCTGGCTAATAATTAAACTAAAATTAAGAGCTGTGCCCACTGGTCTGAGAGAGAGGAGCACCTGTGTACCCTCAGAAACTGTAGCATCCCTCCCAGCAGTTGCTCCTCAAGTTTATTAGGACATTTTAAATTTTTAATTTAATTTTAATATATTTTTTCTCTTTTTA
>NW_010396373.1:0-908 GCF_000710305.1 Buceros rhinoceros silvestris
ACACACACACACACATATATATATATATATAGAATACATATATATAGAGAGAGAGAATACATATATAGAGAATACATATATTTAGGGAATATATGTGTGTTGTATGTCGGAAGCTCAAGTTCTTAGTCCCTTTCACTTTCTTTCAGGGCAGGACCTGTTGGAGCAATCAGTTAGGTGTGTTGCACCAAGCCTAGAATGACTGAGGTCTTGAAGTTCAATGGCTTTCAGTTTTGTCCATTAACAATTAGGAGTAATTTTGGTATCATTATTAAAATGACTTTTTGATATATTGTATTTAAAGTCTTTGTTATTTGAATTCCTAAATGATACATTATTCAGGTTGCTTTCTCGGTTATTGTTCTTGCAGAAAAACCGCAACATTTATCTGCGTGGATTTGAAAACTGCACTAACCTTGAAAACAGTGTTTTCACCACACAACACGATCGTACCACACTGAAAACTAAGTAGGAGTCTTCTGTGAGAAAGTGTCGGTGCTTAATGAGGGCTCCTGAGAATTGGTGGTTCAGCCATGCATGCTGCGGTTATTGAAAACTGCACTAACCTTGAAAACAGTGTTTTCACCACACAACACGATCGTACCACACTGAAAACTAAGTAGGAGTCTTCTGTGAGAAAGTGTCGGTGCTTAATGAGGGCTCCTGAGAATTGGTGGTTCAGCCATGCATGCTCCAAGAATCATCATCATCATCATCATGGCTTGGCTTCGCGGACAAAGATTTGGGAAGGGCTTTACCCACGCTTACCGCAAGCGCGCTGATGGCTGAAAAGGCCAATGCGGGATAGGTAAGGCCGCTTGCAAAAACCACAGCGGAAGGTCTCCTTGGGTGGTACAGTCGAGGCACGGTTCTTTCTGCGCTGTCTTTTCTCCTTGAGACTGATTCTACGT
>NW_010396373.1:1040-8610 GCF_000710305.1 Buceros rhinoceros silvestris
ACCAAGGCTGAGGTATTGTTTCAGGGAGTCCTTATATCTCCTCTTTGGAGCTCTTCTCTTGCGGCAGCCGGTGGCGAGATCACCGTAGAGCACAATCTTAGGGAGGCAGTGATCCGCCATCCTGGAGACGTGCCCTGCCCAGCGCAGCTGCATTTTTAAATGATGCTTTTACCAAATGTCCATAGTCGTAGCATTCAGTATTTTCACCTGTTCTTCTCTAAGGTCATGGTTATGTTAAAAGTGCTTTTCTGGACCAATATCCCCACGTGCTGGCACAGTTCTGTACAGTGCTCCAGCATCCTTATCAAGGCTGTCCTTTTGCTGGCATGATACATGTCGCACCCATGTATGTGTCATACACCCGTGCCGCGTTTTAGCTATGGCGAAAGGAGCTCCTCATGGTATCTGGCCAAAGAAACCTAAAGGCTTCTTTTATTGCTTATAGTACCAAAACTATATCAGTTATATCTGCATCCACTAACAATATACTACCTCTTATTCCCAGGTATTCCTGTCCTTATTGCCAGCATAAAGTAGATGAGGATGAGCTAATGGACCACTGTCTTAGCACAGATTGGAAAGGAGAGCCATGGTAATGTACATAAGTATATATTTTATTGAATTCACATGTTAAACTGATTAATTCTAGCAAGTATTACTGTCAGGAGATAATAGATGAAGGGAAAATAGTTTAATTGGTTTTGACAGTGGAGGAAAAATGAGTCTATATTTATTCCTTGTCCCCATCTCTCAAAGACAAGTGTGTGTGCACAGACAATTTAAAGCATTAACACCCCTATCACTGTGAGTGCTGGCAGGAGCACTGAAAATGGTGTAGGAAGCCTTACGATGGATCCAACAGTTACAGCCAAGACAACGAGCATTACCAGGTCTACCGACCCTCCCGCTTTTAAATCCCACATGTGCTATTTCCACTGCCCTAACTAAGATTTTTGTGCATCATTTGCTGTGTGTTCTCTCCTGAGTTTTGAGGTTATAATTTGAGAACTGTTTATGCGGCCTTATATAGGAGCCTGTCATTTAATTTTTTTCTTCAGGTAAAGGTAACTCCACATAAATAGCTTCATTCTGAAGGTCCACAGAGGCTGCAAGGTCTTACTATGACCCTGTTTGCAGGACTGACGTCCACAGAGTGCAGACTCAGATCTCGACAAGCATAATTTACTGCCCTCATTGTTACTTGCCAAGGCATGTTAGACTCTGATTCTCAGGTCTCGCAGAAGAGGTGTTTCAGAGAGGTTACAGACTGAAGGACTTGTAGACAAATCAACCAGTGCTCCTGTTTCCCGCAGTGGGTGGGATGGGGGAAACCCAACGCTCCATTCCCTTTTACACTGCAGGTTAGTGCTCACCACTTTAACCATGATTATATTAGTAAGTTGAGGTGGAACCAGAGCTCTGAGTAAATTACAGGAAGCTTTCACCGTACTGTGTTCTCTTTATCTGAGTTAATGCTTTAATGTATAACATTTTGACAAATTTTTGATTTTTCAGATTAGACTCTGTATTTACCTTGGTCAATTGAAATAATTCTCAACAATTTTTAGCACATCTATCAGTCTTTAAGATCTTATTTTTTCACTCAGCATATTCATAAATAGGTGTATTGTGTAGCTGTAGGGCAGAATTAAGCCTTAAATTAGAAAATTATGAAATAGTTTGCTCAATTCAGGTGCATGTACAAGCTGACCCAGAGAGACTCGTAATACGCGTTATACAGCCTCTGATGCAAATGTCTTTGAAACCTAATGTCAAAACCAATATTCATACTATAAATAATGTAAAAATTATAAGCAGGGAAATGAAAATGCGATCTTTGAAGTCACACTGGCTTCATAACTGCTTTAGATGGTTTATAAACTGCAGACACCACACCGTTAATACAAAGCAAAGAAGGGTAATGTGCTGAGAGCTACGCTTTGTTGTTTGCTACTGACACACTGACCTTTGATCCTGAAACACCTTCCAAGTAACTGTTTCAGGAGTTCAGGAGTACCTGAGGAAGTGATTCGGCACAGATGTTTCAACCTTTTTATTTCAAACTTAGAATAAAGACATTGTACTTTTAGTTCTAAGGCAGGCATAGGATTTTTTGGCATGTTGTACCATAATGTTCATTACTGTAACATGTCGTAAAGGTGGTTTTGGTCTACATAGTGTACTCACTCATGATGTATTCCATGATAATCATCTTTTTAGCATACACATAGTGTGGCAGCAACTGCAACTTTTATATTACAGAGAACCCCCAGGAAGTAATTCAGCTTTTCTTTCGATGAAGTGATTTAGGCACTACTGGTGTAAGCAGACAGATGAATTAATTTGTTACTGGTGACCAGAGAAATCCTCTGTGTTTCCTGTAACCCTTTATCATCCAAACAGTGGCTCGAGTGATAAACAAATGGATTATGTTCTTAGTTTGTTATTTCAATGGTAAACAAATTGACTTTTTGGATTATAGACAAATTTTGTTTTCAATAAAACAAATGCTTTTGCATGACTGTTCTCTTGTAGCTAGTAGGAGGGAATATACTAACCATCAGATGTATCTGGGTTGACAGTCCTTGGGATGCCTGCAGACACAGACTACACAGCAGGGATTAGCCTAATTGACAGTTGCTCCAAAAGTGCTCTACGCCCAGCAGTATTCATCTTGCTCAGAGCATGACGTTCGGCCGTAACGGATCCACTTGCCTCACATTTCTGGGTTTTTTAGACACTGATAATATTTCTTCTGTAAGACTTCTGAGATGAAAATTGAATACTCCCTTCCATCTATTTGTAGTGTTGTCCAAGTTGTTTAACACCTGAGAGGGATCCAAGCTATTTCAGCAGAAATTTTATAAGGCATCCTCAACTCAGACATACACTCCATTATGAAGACTACGTAGTGAGTAATAGTATCTGCAAACCACTGGACTTGATTTCTGTACGTGTATCTTCTTCCACACCTTTCACAATCAAGAAGTCATGGAAAGAACTGAGCAGATAACCACACCACAAAGTCACAAGGTGTGGCAGAAACGGCATAGTCTGGCACTCAGACGTGCCAACTTAATCCGTTCTGTCCTCAGTTCTGTTGCTGGCTAATGGTGGGACAAGGGAAAGGTGGAACAAGGAACACTCCATTACCACATTTCTTAAAGGTATTATGCATCTGAATGTTGTTTATAAATTACTTGAAGATTCTCAAATAGAAACCTACATACTTTAAATGAAAGCTGTTTCAACAACCCATTTTTATTCCGTAAGAACCTAGGATGATGGATTTGTACTTCTGAGAGGTGCTGCAGCTGTTTGCTGTCTGAGTGGGCTGTAAAATAGAAAATGCAGGACAAGCATTAGCATGCTGTTAGAATTTCTCAAGAACATCAGTTAACGCCTCCCTGTATTTATGTTTGATACTCATCCAGACAAAATCCCAAGGAAAGATAGAAAACTTTTTTTTTTTAATGGTGCAAAAGCACTAAAGAGAACAATGTCCAAATCAAGGGCAGGGGTGAAGAACTGTCTTAATAATTTAAACCTCTAATTCATGCACATGGTAGAAAGAGACTTCTGTATGATAGCGCTTCATTGATAGCTCACAGATCAATACCTTCATAACAGCGTTGAGTCTTCATCTCTATACACAGTAAGACAGCGTACATCACCAAACCGGACTCTAGTAGAGCGTTAGCATTGCTGGGTTTTGCATACTCCCTGGGTTAATCTGTTTCTGCATTTGACATCTCATTTAGTTCAAGTTTCATAATGATTTCTCTTGCTTTATGTTCCAGTGTTTACCACTAAGGAGTAGGAAGTTAGGCAGTAAACATGGATGTTAAACCCCACTGAAACCAGTATTCTGTTAACTGGTAACTCAGGCAGTCAAATTTAAATCTATTAACACATTAATTACCATCTTGATAGTAATCTTTTTTTTTTTTTCCCCAGGACATAAACACTGTTGGAGAAGTTCTTGTCGAAGGAGTTCTAGATGGGTCCTTCTTAGAATATGTGCATGTGAATCATCCAAACGGTGTTTAAGGACTAGAGCAGAAGAGTGGAAGAACACGTTCTGTAGAAAAACATGGTCATTAAAATTTAGCCTTTTGCAATTAATAGTGTTAATAACCTGCATGGACCTAATTTTTTTCCCTTAAGCATTGTTTTGGTTTTACTTTTTTTTTTTTTTAATTAAATTCCCATTTCATTAAAAAGTATGGGGGTTGGTTGGTTTTTTTTTGTTTGTGGTTTGTTTCTTTGTTTGTTTTGGGTTTTTTTGTAAGGATAAAAGAAAATATTGTCAGTTACTCTGCCTAAAACACGCTGGTCCTGAACTCACTGCTGGTCCAGTACGCACAGTGGATTTGACAGCAGCCTCTCCTACTGGTTTGCAGCTCCATGCCAGAAGCAGGCCAGCCTTGCACACTTGGTGATGACAGTGCGGTGCTGGAGGTAGATGACAAACAGCAGCATTTCAGAGGCTACAGGACCAAACAAATTGGAACGACCCACCCCCTCCAAGTATCCTGCCTACTGTCCAGGACAGTATTACTGACCCCGTAAGACTGCACAAAAGTGTCCATTTACAGTGCAGGGTCAAAGGAGCTTCAATCACATGGTAACAAGGAAACCTCCAATAGACTTGAGGTCTTTACTCATTTTTCTTGGCATCAGAAAATGGCTTCTTTTTGGGAAGCAAGAGATTCAATGTTTCATGTGCCCAGGTAAGTTGCTTTCCTTTCTCTTTGAGAACTGTCCTTGGGACTGAAAACTCAGTCAGAATGACAAATAGTGCTGCTCCAAAGGGAGGAATTTGTGGGAACATTTGAGTACTAAGAAGAAAATCTGGTCTGCCAGAGTAAAGTAGCCAAAACTATAGGGTAAAAGTTAGTGGATTTATGGCTTCCTGCATGTCTAAAAAATGTACGGAGAACTTTTTATATGTGTGAACTAAACCAGCACCACAGGAGTGTTGTCCTTGGTTTTGCCTGTGGCTGCAAGTGTCTGTAGTGATACAGATACACCTGGCAATTGTGAAGGTGTCCTTCCGCTTGCACGGGGCACCTTTGATTCCCCTGCACTTAAACAGCTTTCTCACATCCATCTTCGACTGCTCCCACAGAACAAATCGCTGCCCTTTTCATCTTGGCAAGGAGAAGGGTTGTTCTTGCAGCAGCACTGTCAAGAAAGCAACCAAAATAATAGTTGTTCAAAAAGTACTTGTACAGAGTTGCACAATAGCTGTGAAAAGGTGACCTCAAAATGTACCTCTTCAGTGGCAGCTGCCCCCTGCAAACGGCAAAATTTTATGAGCAGTTCTACAAGTTTTCACCGTTGAGATTTCATTACACAAACACGTTTTATTACATGGAATAAAAAGGTGGCAGGGCCATTGGTCTCATTTCATCTAAAAAGTCTGATTTAAAATGCTTTCCTTCAAATAAATGTGTTTCATAAACTCCAGCTGCCTGATTTCTCTTTACATATTGTCTACGGCAATGGCAAAAACTACATAAGATTTACAGGGTTGGTGCCATGCTATATATTGCTCGGTGGCATACTATTTGTCAGCTCCAAGGTCACAGCTTTATTAAAGGATCGAGATTTACAATAACATTAGCAAAAGCATGAATGCCTTCACACGCACCTTCCTGTAGTTTACTTCCCTGAGGTCATCTGTGCAATTTCTCCCCCTGCCAAAAGGTATTAATCGATAAATACTGTGGTCTCCTGAACAAAGTTCAAATGGACCTATCATGTTGCTTTAGTAATAAATCACGGCTTTTGTTCAACACTTGCCTTCAAAGGACATAACCCTCTTTACCTGCGGTAATTAATTTAACTTCACAGCAGCCTTATTTGTGATTAAAAACTGCTCCCCTATTACAGGTTGAGAAATTGAGGCATAAGGACACACTTTGCTGAAGTCATACCAGAAGACTGACAAGACTTGGAAGCCCACCTCTGCCAGCCTCCTACGTGCTGAGGCTGAAGGCCAGGCTGTCCCTCTCCCAATGAGTAGCTCAAGGTGGTTGCACAGCATCTGAACTGAGGCTTTTGTGATCCTCCCTTTAAATGTGGAGTCACAGCATGGATAGGGCATGCCTGGAGCTGGCAGTACAGCTGTGGTATAGTCATAACTGACATACACAAGAAATGTTCTGCAAGCTATTTACCACTTCGGGTGTAGCTCTGTGTCGTCTTCTGGCTGTACCTGCACTCTTAAAGAGGTTACTGCCACCAGCTGCCACTCATTACCCATCGTGCCTAGTCAGATCTGGCTTCCTACTTCATTTCAGGGAAGAAGATAATCAGTTAATCACTTTAAATAGTAGGGGGGTTTGCCAGCTCATGAACAGCTCAGCTAACCCTTAGCAGCCCTTAACAGAGCAGTGATGAACACAGAAGAACAATAACCTCCTCAGCTAGTGCAGCCACTGCCACTTCTCAAATCCCAGGCCTGCCCTCTCCCAGGAGATCCCTGCCCACGGAGTTCTGCATTTCCAAAGGATTTTTTCCCAACCTGAAGCATGGGTAGTAAATACCCCGGCCCAGGCGACTTCACTCTGACACTGGGTCCATCGCTTCCCAGGTGCTTCCCTTCAGTGATTCAGATCTACTGGTATTCAATTTTTGACTTCACGTGGTCCAGAGAGAAGGTATTTAGGGCAGCCATTGGCTTTTGCTCAGGAAGATACTAGCAGTTTCCACTCTTAGTAACTGTGATGGATCCTGAATGGGGAAACAGCCAGTGTCCTTCACAGAATCACAGGATGGTTCACCCCTCTTCCTCAACCAAAGAGAGACCTGAGCTTCTGCTTTATTTCTCGCAGCTCCCTCTCTCCCCTCCAAACCAAGAGCGCAGATAATGGCACGGGCATTGCCTCTTGCTGCTGATCACTAGAAGACACAAGAAGCAGCTCTGATGGATATCTGAGGCCTTAGTTTTGAAATATTGGAGGCTGAAGGCATAGGTGAACCACAGGTCTTGGAGATCTCCCCACCTAGCGATGTCCTCCACACATTTAGCTATGGTATGGACAGCTGCACTCTCTAGACAGGGAAAATGAAGGTGAAGGACTCATTTCTCCTCATCTTTGATATGGGGTGAGAGATCAGGCTTAGTGTGAATCTTAGTTTGATTATGAACTATTATCATCTTCACAGGTGAATATATTGCAGAAAAATACCTCTACAAATCCATTTCTTTTTAAAGCCAGCATTTTGTTTCTTGTCTACCTGTCACGAGTTAAGTTCAAAGGAGGTCAGAGCCAGATGCGTTTAACAGGTCCAAAGACTTCTCTACCCGGAGAAATTTGTTGGCATTGCTATTTTGATATAAAGATATTCTTACAATTCCTTACCGTGGAAGAAAAGCCCATGGTCATACTGCTGAATTAAGATTCTGTCAGTACCATCCGTGAGGCAGAAATCCTGGCCCAAATATTACTAATACCACTAAAACAAAATCACTGCTAGTATCAGCCGACCTATAAACAAACAAAAACCAAAGCAGAAACGGTTTCGCTGTTGCCTTATTTGCGCTGCGCTCCGCTCCGCT